>NW_027590200.1:600000-766000 GCF_964213995.1 Mustelus asterias
GTGGGTGCAGTGAGAGCGGGTGCAGTGAGTGTGGGTGCAGTGAGTGTGGGTGCAGTGAGGGCAGGTGCAGTGAGTGTGAGTGCAGTGAGAGTGGGTGCAGTGAGTGTGGGTGCAGTGAGAGCGGATGCAGTGAGTGTGGGTGCAGTGAGAGCGGGTGCAGTGAGTGTGTGTGCAGTGAGAACGGATGCAGTGAGAGCGGCTGCAGTGAGTGTGGGAGCAGTGAGAGCGGGTGCAGTGAGTGTGGGTGCAGTGAGAGCGGGTGCAGTGCGTGTGGGTGCAGTGGGTTTGGGTGCAGTGGGTGTGGGTGCAGTGAGAGCGGGTGCAGTGGGTGTGGGTGCAGTGAGTGCGGGTGCAGTGAGAGCGGGTGCAGTGAGTGTGGGTGCAGTGAGAGCGGGTGCAGTGAGAGCGGGTGCAGTGAGAGCGGGTGCAGTGAGTGTGGGTGCAGTGAGAGCGGGTGCAGTGGGTGTGGGTCCAGTGAGAGCGGGTGCAGTGAGTGTGGGTGCAGTGAGAGCGGGTGCAGTGGGTGTGGGTGCAGTGAGTGCGGGTGCAGTGGGTGTGGGTGCCATGAGAGCGGGTGCAGTGAGTGCGGGTGCAGTGGGAGTGGGTGCAGTGAGAGCGGGTGCAGTGGGTGTGGGTGCAGTGAGAGCGGGTGCAGTGAGTGTGGGTGCAGTGAGAGCGGGTGCAGTGGGTGTGGGTGCAGTGAGAGCGGGTGCAGTGAGTGTGGGTGCAGTGAGAGCGGGTGCAGTGAGTGTGGGTGCAGTGAGTGAGGGTGCAGTGGGTGTGGGTGCAGTGAGAGCGGGTGCAGTTAGAGCAGGTGCAGTGAGTGCGGGTGCAGTGAGAGCGGGTGCAGTGGGTGTGGGTGCAGTGAGAGCGGGTGCAATGGGTGTGGGTGCAGTGAGAGCGGGTGCAGTGAGTGTGGGTGCAGTGAGTGCGGGTGCAGTGAGAGCGGGTGCAGTGAGAGCGGGTGCAGTGAGAGCGGGTGCAGTGAGAGCGGGTGCAGTGAGTGTGGGTGCAGTGAGAGCGGGTGCAGTGAGTGTGGGTGCAGTGAGTGTGGGTGCAGTGAGGGCGGGTGCAGTGAGTGTGAGTGCAGTGAGAGTGGGTGCAGTGAGTGTGGGTGCAGTGAGAGCGGGTGCAGTGAGTGTGGGTGCAGTGAGAGCAGGTGCAGTGAGTGTGGGTCAGTGAGAGCGGGTGCAGTGAGTGTGGGTGCAGTGAGTGTGGGTGCAGTGAGAGCCGGGTGCAGTGAGTGTGGGTGCAGTGAGAGCGGGTGCAGTGAGTGTGTGTGCAGTGAGTGTGGGAGCAGTGAGAGCGGATGCAGTGAGTGTGGGTGCAGTGAGAGCGGGTGCAGTGAGTGTGTGTGCAGTGAGAGCGGATGCAGTGAGAGCGGCTGCAGTGAGTGTGGGAGCAGTGAGAGCGGGTGCAGTGAGTGTGGGTGCAGTGAGAGCGGGTGCAGTGCGTGTGGGTGAAGTGGGTGTGGGTGCAGTGGGTGTGGGTGCAGTGAGAGCGGGTGCAGTGCGTGTGGGTGCAGTGGGTGTGGGTGCAGTGAGTGTGGGTGCAGTGAGTGCGGGTTCAGTGAGTGCGGGTGCAGTGAGAGCGGGTGCAGTGAGTGTGGGTGCAGTGAGAGCGGGTGCAGTGAGCGCGGGTGCAGTGAGGGCGGGTGCAGTGAGTGTGGGTGCAGTGAGAGCGGGTGCAGTGAGTGTGGGTGCAGTGAGAGCGGGTGCAGTGAGAGCGGGTGCAGTGAGTGCGGGTGCAGTGAAAGCGGGTGCAGTGAGAGCGGGTGCAGTGAGAGCGGGTGCAGTGAGTGTGGGTGCAGTGAGAGCGGGTGCAGTGAGTGTGGGTGCAGTGAGAGCGGGTGCAGTGAGTGTGGGTGCAGTGAGAGCGGGTGCAGTGAGTGTGGGTGCAGTGAGTGTGGGTGCAGTGAGGGCAGGTGCAGTGAGTGTGAGTGCAGTGAGAGTGGGTGCAGTGAGTGTGGGTGCAGTGAGAGCGGGTGCAGTGAGTGTGGGTGCAGTGAGTGTGGGTGCAGTGAGAGCGGGTGCAGTGAGTGTGGGTGCAGTGAGAGCGGATGCAGTGAGTGTGGGTGCAGTGAGAGCGGGTGCAGTGAGTGTGTGTGCAGTGAGAGCGGATGCAGTGAGAGCGGCTGCAGTGAGTGTGGGAGCAGTGAGAGCGGGTGCAGTGAGTGTGGGTGCAGTGAGAGCGGGTGCAGTGCGTGTGGGTGCAGTGGGTGTGGGTGCAGTGGATGTGGGTGCAGTTAGAGCGGGTGCAGTGGGTGTGGGTGCAGTGAGTGCGGGTGCAGTGAGAGCGGGTGCAGTGAGTGTGGGTGCAGTGAGAGCGGGTGCAGTGAGAGCGGGTGCAGTGAGAGCGGGTGCAGTGAGTGTGGGTGCAGTGAGAGCGGGTGCAGTGAGTGTGGGTGCAGTGAGAGCGGGTGCAGTGGGTGTGGGTGCAGTGAGAGCGGGTGCAGTGAGTGTGGGTGCAGTGAGAGCGGGTGCAGTGAGTGTGGGTGCAGTGAGAGCGGGTGCAGTGAGTGTGGGTGCAGTGAGAGCGGGTGCAGTGCGTGTGGGTGCAGTGAGAGCGGGTGCAGTGGGTGTGGGTGCAGTGAGAGCGGGTGCAGTGCGTGTGGGTGCAGTGAGAGCGGGTGCAGTGGGTGTGGGTGCAGTGAGAGCGGGTGCAGTGGGTGTGGGTGCAGTGAGTGCGGGTGCAGTGAGTGCGGGTGCAGTGAGAGCGGGTGCAGTGAGTGTGGGTGCAGTGAGAGCGGGTGCAGTGAGAGCGGGTGCAGTGAGTGTGGGTGCAGTGAGAGCGGGTGCAGTGAGTGTGGGTGCAGTGAGAGCGGGTGCAGTGAGTGTGGGTGCAGTGAGAGCGTGTGCAGTGGGTGTGGGTGCAGTGAGAGCGGGTGTAGTGAGAGCGGGTGCAGTGAGTGCGCGTGCAGTGGGTGTGGGTGCAGTGTGAGCGGGTGTAGTGAGAGCGGGTGCAGTGGGTGTGGGTGCAGTGAGTGCGGGTGCAGTGGGAGCGGGTGCAGTGAGAGCGGGTGCAGTGGGTGTGGGTGCAGTGAGTGCGGGTGCAGTGGGTGTGGGTGCAGTGAGTGCGGGTGCAGTGGGAGCGGGTGCAGTGAGAGCGGGTGCAGTGAGAGCGGGTGCAGTGAGAGCGGGTGCAGTGAGTGTGGGTGCAGTGAGAGCGGGTGCAGTGAGTGTGGGTGCAGTGAGAGCGGGTGCAGTGAGTGTGGGTGCAGTGAGGGCGGGTGCAGTGAGGGCGGGTGCAGTGAGAGCGGGTGCAGTGGGTGTGGGTGCAGTGAGAGCGGGTGCAGTGAGTGTGGGTGCAGAGAGAGCGGGTGCAGTGGGTGTGGGTGCAGTGAGAGCGGGTGCAGTGAGTGTGGGTGCAGTGAGAGCGGGTGCAGTGCGTGTGGGTGCAGTGAGAGCGGGTGCAGTGGGTGTGGGTGCAGTGAGAGCGGGTGCAGTGCATGTGGGTGCAGTGAGAGCGGGTGCAGTGAGTGTGGGAGCAGTGAGAGCGGGTGCAGTGAGAGCGGGTGCAGTGAGTGCGGGTGCAGTGAGAGCGGGTGCAGTGAGAGCGGGTGCAGTGAGTGTGGGTGCAGTGAGAGCGGGTGCAGTGGGTGTGGGTGCAGTGAGAGCGGGTGCAGTGAGAGCGGGTGCAGTGAGTGCGGGTGCAGTGAGAGCGGGTGCAGTGAATGTGGGTGCAGTGAGTGTGAGTACAGTGAGAGTGGGTGCAGTGAGTGTGGGTGCAGTGAGGGCGGGTGCAGTGAGTGCGGGTGCAGTGAGAGCGGGTGCAGTGAGTGTGGGTGCAGTGAGAGCGGGTGCAGTGAGAGCGGGTGCAGTGAGAGCGGGTGCAATGAGTGTGGGTGCAGTGAGAGCGGGTGCAGTGAGTGTGGGTGCAGTGAGAGCGGGTGCAGTGGGTGTGGGTGCAGTGAGAGCGGGTGCAGTGAGTGTGGGTGCAGTGAGAGCGGGTGCAGTGAGTGTGGGTGCAGTGAGAGCGGGTGCAGTGAGTGTGGGTGCAGTGAGAGCGGGTGCAGTGCGTGTGGGTGCAGTGAGAGCGGGTGCAGTGGGTGTGGGTGCAGTGAGAGCGGGTGCAGTGCGTGTGGGTGCAGTGAGAGCGGGTGCAGTGGGTGTGGGTGCAGTGAGAGCGGGTGCAGTGGGTGTGGGTGCAGTGAGAGCGGGTGCAGTGAGAGCGGGTGCAGTGAGAGCGGGTGCAGTGAGTGTGGATGCAGTGAGAGCGGGTGCAGTGGGTGTGGGTGCAGTGAGAGCGGGTGCAGTGAGAGCGGGTGCAGTGGGTGTGGGTGCAGTGAGAGCGGGTGCAGTGAGTGTGGGTGCAGTGAGTGCGGGTGCAGTGGGTGTGGGTGCAGTGAGAGCGGGTGCAGTGAGTGTGGGTGCAGTGAGAGCGGGTGCAGTGAGTGTGGGTGCAGTGAGTGCGGGTGCAGTGGGTGTGGGTGCAGTGAGAGCGGGTGCAGTGAGTGCGGGTGCAGTGGGAGTGGGTGCAGTGAGAGCGGGTGCAGTGGGTGTGGGTGCAGTGAGAGCGGGTGCAGTGAGTGTGGGTGCAGTGAGAGCGGGTGCAGTGGGTGTGGGTGCAGTGAGAGCGGGTGCAGTGAGTGTGGGTGCAGTGAGAGCGGGTGCAGTGAGTGTGGGTGCAGTGAGTGCGGGTGCAGTGGGTGTGGGTGCAGTGAGAGCGGGTGCAGTGAGAGCGGGTGCAGTGAGTGCGGGTGCAGTGAGAGCGGGTGCAGTGGGTGTGGGTGCAGTGAGAGCGGGTGCAGTGGGTGTGGGTGCAGTGAGAGCGGGTGCAGTGAGTGTGGGTGCAGTGAGTGCGGGTGCAGTGAGAGCGGGTGCAGTGAGAGCGGGTGCAGTGAGAGCGGGTGCAGTGAGAGCGGGTGCAGTGGGTGTGGGTGCAGTGAGAGAGGGTGCAGTGGGTGTGGGTGCAGTGAGTGCGGGTGCAGTGAGTGTGGGTGCAGTGAGAGCGGGTGCAGTGAGTGTGGGTGCAGTGAGAGCGGGTGCAGTGAGTGTGGGTGCAGTGAGAGCGGGTGCAGTGAGTGTGGGTGCAGTGAGTGTGGGTGCAGTGAGGGCGGGTGCAGTGAGTGTGAGTGCAGTGAGAGTGGGTGCAGTGAGTGTGGGTGCAGTGAGAGCGGGTGCAGTGAGTGTGGGTGCAGTGAGAGCAGGTGCAGTGAGTGTGGGTGCAGTGAGAGCGGGTGCAGTGAGTGTGGGTGCAGTGAGAGCGGGTGCAGTGAGTGTGTGTGCAGTGAGTGTGGGAGCTTTGAGAGCGGAAGCAGTGAGTGTGGGTGCAGTGAGAGCGGGTGCATTGAGTTTGTGTGCTGTGAGAGCGGATGCAGTGAGAGCGGCTGCAGTGAGTGTGGGAGCAGTGAGAGCGGGTGCAGTGAGTGTGGGTGCAGTGAGAGCGGGTGCAGTGCGTGTGGGTGCAGTGGGTGTGGGTGCAGTGGGTGTGGGTGCAGTGAGAGCGGGTGCAGTGCGTGTGGGTACAGTGGGTGTGGGTGCAGTGAGTGCGGGTGCAGTGGGTGTGGGTGCAGTGAGTGCGGGTGCAGTGAGTGCGGGTGCAGTGAGAGCGGGTGCAGTGAGTGTGGGTGCAGTGAGAGCGGGTGCAGTGAGAGCGGGTGCAGTGAGAGCGGGTGCAGTGAGTGTGGGTGCAGTGAGAGCGGGTGCAGTGAGTGTGGGTGCAGTGAGAGCGGGTGCAGTGAGAGCGGGTGCAGTGAGTGCGGGTGCAGTGAGAGCGGGTGCAGTGAGAGCGGGTGCAGTGAGAGCGGTTGCAGTGAGTGTGGGTGCAGTGAGAGCCGGTGCAGTGAGTGTGGGTGCAGTGAGAGCGGGTGCAGTGAGTGTGGGTGCAGTGAGAGCGGGTGCAGTGAGTGTGGGTGCAGTGAGTGTGGGTGCAGTGAGGGCAGGTGCAGTGAGTGTGAGTGCAGTGAGAGTGGGTGCAGTGAGTGTGGGTGCAGTGAGAGCGGATGCAGTGAGTGTGGGTGCAGTGAGAGCGGGTGCAGTGAGTGTGTGTGCAGTGAGAACGGATGCAGTGAGAGCGGCTGCAGTGAGTGTGGGAGCAGTGAGAGCGGGTGCAGTGAGTGTGGGTGCAGTGAGAGCGGGTGCAGTGCGTGTGGGTGCAGTGGGTTTGGGTGCAGTGGGTGTGGGTGCAGTGAGAGCGGGTGCAGTGGGTGTGGGTGCAGTGAGTGCGGGTGCAGTGAGAGCGGGTGCAGTGAGTGTGGGTGCAGTGAGAGCGGGTGCAGTGAGAGCGGGTGCAGTGAGAGCGGGTGCAGTGAGTGTGGGTGCAGTGAGAGCGGGTGCAGTGGGTGTGGGTCCAGTGAGAGCGGGTGCAGTGAGTGTGGGTGCAGTGAGAGCGGGTGCAGTGGGTGTGGGTGCAGTGAGTGCGGGTGCAGTGGGTGTGGGTGCCATGAGAGCGGGTGCAGTGAGTGCGGGTGCAGTGGGAGTGGGTGCAGTGAGAGCGGGTGCAGTGGGTGTGGGTGCAGTGAGAGCGGGTGCAGTGAGTGTGGGTGCAGTGAGAGCGGGTGCAGTGGGTGTGGGTGCAGTGAGAGCGGGTGCAGTGAGTGTGGGTGCAGTGAGAGCGGGTGCAGTGAGTGTGGGTGCAGTGAGTGAGGGTGCAGTGGGTGTGGGTGCAGTGAGAGCGGGTGCAGTTAGAGCAGGTGCAGTGAGTGCGGGTGCAGTGAGAGCGGGTGCAGTGGGTGTGGGTGCAGTGAGAGCGGGTGCAATGGGTGTGGGTGCAGTGAGAGCGGGTGCAGTGAGTGTGGGTGCAGTGAGTGCGGGTGCAGTGAGAGCGGGTGCAGTGAGAGCGGGTGCAGTGAGAGCGGGTGCAGTGAGAGCGGGTGCAGTGAGTGTGGGTGCAGTGAGAGCGGGTGCAGTGAGTGTGGGTGCAGTGAGTGTGGGTGCAGTGAGGGCGGGTGCAGTGAGTGTGAGTGCAGTGAGAGTGGGTGCAGTGAGTGTGGGTGCAGTGAGAGCGGGTGCAGTGAGTGTGGGTGCAGTGAGAGCAGGTGCAGTGAGTGTGGGTGCAGTGAGAGCGGGTGCAGTGAGTGTGGGTGCAGTGAGTGTGGGTGCAGTGAGAGCGGGTGCAGTGAGTGTGGGTGCAGTGAGAGCGGGTGCAGTGAGTGTGTGTGCAGTGAGTGTGGGAGCAGTGAGAGCGGATGCAGTGAGTGTGGGTGCAGTGAGAGCGGGTGCAGTGAGTGTGTGTGCAGTGAGAGCGGATGCAGTGAGAGCGGCTGCAGTGAGTGTGGGAGCAGTGAGAGCGGGTGCAGTGAGTGTGGGTGCAGTGAGAGCGGGTGCAGTGCGTGTGGGTGAAGTGGGTGTGGGTGCAGTGGGTGTGGGTGCAGTGAGAGCGGGTGCAGTGCGTGTGGGTGCAGTGGGTGTGGGTGCAGTGAGTGTGGGTGCAGTGAGTGCGGGTTCAGTGAGTGCGGGTGCAGTGAGAGCGGGTGCAGTGAGTGTGGGTGCAGTGAGAGCGGGTGCAGTGAGCGCGGGTGCAGTGAGGGCGGGTGCAGTGAGTGTGGGTGCAGTGAGAGCGGGTGCAGTGAGTGTGGGTGCAGTGAGAGCGGGTGCAGTGAGAGCGGGTGCAGTGAGTGCGGGTGCAGTGAAAGCGGGTGCAGTGAGAGCGGGTGCAGTGAGAGCGGGTGCAGTGAGTGTGGGTGCAGTGAGAGCGGGTGCAGTGAGTGTGGGTGCAGTGAGAGCGGGTGCAGTGAGTGTGGGTGCAGTGAGAGCGGGTGCAGTGAGTGTGGGTGCAGTGAGTGTGGGTGCAGTGAGGGCAGGTGCAGTGAGTGTGAGTGCAGTGAGAGTGGGTGCAGTGAGTGTGGGTGCAGTGAGAGCGGGTGCAGTGAGTGTGGGTGCAGTGAGTGTGGGTGCAGTGAGAGCGGGTGCAGTGAGTGTGGGTGCAGTGAGAGCGGATGCAGTGAGTGTGGGTGCAGTGAGAGCGGGTGCAGTGAGTGTGTGTGCAGTGAGAGCGGATGCAGTGAGAGCGGCTGCAGTGAGTGTGGGAGCAGTGAGAGCGGGTGCAGTGAGTGTGGGTGCAGTGAGAGCGGGTGCAGTGCGTGTGGGTGCAGTGGGTGTGGGTGCAGTGGATGTGGGTGCAGTTAGAGCGGGTGCAGTGGGTGTGGGTGCAGTGAGTGCGGGTGCAGTGAGAGCGGGTGCAGTGAGTGTGGGTGCAGTGAGAGCGGGTGCAGTGAGAGCGGGTGCAGTGAGAGCGGGTGCAGTGAGTGTGGGTGCAGTGAGAGCGGGTGCAGTGAGTGTGGGTGCAGTGAGAGCGGGTGCAGTGGGTGTGGGTGCAGTGAGAGCGGGTGCAGTGAGTGTGGGTGCAGTGAGAGCGGGTGCAGTGAGTGTGGGTGCAGTGAGAGCGGGTGCAGTGAGTGTGGGTGCAGTGAGAGCGGGTGCAGTGCGTGTGGGTGCAGTGAGAGCGGGTGCAGTGGGTGTGGGTGCAGTGAGAGCGGGTGCAGTGCGTGTGGGTGCAGTGAGAGCGGGTGCAGTGGGTGTGGGTGCAGTGAGAGCGGGTGCAGTGGGTGTGGGTGCAGTGAGTGCGGGTGCAGTGAGTGCGGGTGCAGTGAGAGCGGGTGCAGTGAGTGTGGGTGCAGTGAGAGCGGGTGCAGTGAGAGCGGGTGCAGTGAGTGTGGGTGCAGTGAGAGCGGGTGCAGTGAGTGTGGGTGCAGTGAGAGCGGGTGCAGTGAGTGTGGGTGCAGTGAGAGCGTGTGCAGTGGGTGTGGGTGCAGTGAGAGCGGGTGTAGTGAGAGCGGGTGCAGTGAGTGCGCGTGCAGTGGGTGTGGGTGCAGTGTGAGCGGGTGTAGTGAGAGCGGGTGCAGTGGGTGTGGGTGCAGTGAGTGCGGGTGCAGTGGGAGCGGGTGCAGTGAGAGCGGGTGCAGTGGGTGTGGGTGCAGTGAGTGCGGGTGCAGTGGGTGTGGGTGCAGTGAGTGCGGGTGCAGTGGGAGCGGGTGCAGTGAGAGCGGGTGCAGTGAGAGCGGGTGCAGTGAGAGCGGGTGCAGTGAGTGTGGGTGCAGTGAGAGCGGGTGCAGTGAGTGTGGGTGCAGTGAGAGCGGGTGCAGTGAGTGTGGGTGCAGTGAGGGCGGGTGCAGTGAGGGCGGGTGCAGTGAGAGCGGGTGCAGTGGGTGTGGGTGCAGTGAGAGCGGGTGCAGTGAGTGTGGGTGCAGAGAGAGCGGGTGCAGTGGGTGTGGGTGCAGTGAGAGCGGGTGCAGTGAGTGTGGGTGCAGTGAGAGCGGGTGCAGTGCGTGTGGGTGCAGTGAGAGCGGGTGCAGTGGGTGTGGGTGCAGTGAGAGCGGGTGCAGTGCATGTGGGTGCAGTGAGAGCGGGTGCAGTGAGTGTGGGAGCAGTGAGAGCGGGTGCAGTGAGAGCGGGTGCAGTGAGTGCGGGTGCAGTGAGAGCGGGTGCAGTGAGAGCGGGTGCAGTGAGTGTGGGTGCAGTGAGAGCGGGTGCAGTGGGTGTGGGTGCAGTGAGAGCGGGTGCAGTGAGAGCGGGTGCAGTGAGTGCGGGTGCAGTGAGAGCGGGTGCAGTGAATGTGGGTGCAGTGAGTGTGAGTACAGTGAGAGTGGGTGCAGTGAGTGTGGGTGCAGTGAGGGCGGGTGCAGTGAGAGCGGGTGCAGTGAGTGTGGGTGCAGTGAGTGTGGGTGCAGTGAGGGCGGGTGCAGTGAGTGTGAGTGCAGTGAGTGCGGGTGCAGTGAGAGCGGGTGCAGTGAGTGTGGGTGCAGTGAGAGCGGGTGCAGTGAGTGTGGGTGCAGTGAGTGTGGGTGCAGTGAGGGCGGGTGCAGTGAGTGTGAGTGCAGTGAGAGTGGGTGCAGTGAGTGTGGGTGCAGTGAGAGCGGGTGCAGTGAGTGTGGGTGCAGTGAGAGCGCGTGCAGTGGGTGTGGGTGCAGTGAGAGCGAGTGCAGTGAGAGCGGGTGCAGTGGGTGTGGGTGCAGTGAGAGCGGGGGCAGTGGGTGTGGGTGCAGTGAGTGCGGGTGCAGTGGGTGTGGGTGCAGTGAGAGCGGGTGCAGTGAGTGTGGGTGCAGTGAGAGCGGGTGCAGTGAGTGTGGGTGCAGTGAGTGCGGGTGCAGTGGGTGTGGGTGCAGTGAGAGCGGGTGCAGTGAGTGCGGGTGCAGTGAGAGTGGGTGCAGTGAGAGCGGGTGCAGTGGGTGTGGGTGCAGTGAGAGCGGGTGCAGTGAGTGTGGGTGCAGTGAGTGCGGGTGCAGTGCGTGTGGGTGCAGTGGGTGTGGGTGCAGTGGATGTGGGTGCAGTTAGAGCGGGTGCAGTGGGTGTGGGTGCAGTGAGTGCGGGTGCAGTGAGAGGGGGTGCAGTGAGTGTGGGTGCAGTGAGAGCGGGTGCAGTGAGAGCGGGTGCAGTGAGAGCGTGTGCAGTGCGTGTGGGTGCAGTGAGAGCGGGTGCAGTGGGTGTGGGTCCAGTGAGAGCGGGTGCAGTGAGTGTGGGTGCAGTGAGAGCGGGTGCAGTGGGTGTGGGTGCAGTGAGAGCGGGTGCAGTGAGTGTGGGTGCAGTGAGAGCGGGTGCAGTGGGTGTGGGTGCAGTGAGAGCGGGTGCAGTGAGTGTGGGTGCAGTGAGAGCGGGTGCAGTGAGTGTGGGTGCAGTGAGAGCGGGTGCAGTGAGTGTGGGTGCAGTGAGAGCGGGTGCAGTGCGTGTGGGTGCAGTGAGAGCGGGTGCAGTGGGTGTGGGTGCAGTGAGAGCGGGTGCAGTGCGTGTGGGTGCAGTGAGAGCGGGTGCAGTGGGTGTGGGTGCAGTGAGAGCGGGTGCAGTGGGTGTGGGTGCAGTGAGTGCGGGTGCAGTGAGTGCGGGTGCAGTGAGAGCGGGTGCAGTGAGTGTGGGTGCAGTGAGAGCGGGTGCAGTGAGAGCGGGTGCAGTGAGTGTGGGTGCAGTGAGAGCGGGTGCAGTGAGTGTGGGTGCAGTGAGAGCGGGTGCAGTGAGTGTGGGTGCAGTGAGAGCGGGTGCAGTGCGTGTGGGTGCAGTTAGAGCGGGTGCAGTGGGTGTGGGTGCAGTGAGTGCGGGTGCAGTGAGAGCGGGTGCAGTGAGTGTGGGTGCAGTGAGAGCGGGTGCAGTGAGAGCGGGTGCAGTGAGAGCGGGTGCAGTGAGTGTGGGTGCAGTGAGAGCGGGTGCAGTGAGTGTGGGTGCAGTGAGAGCGGGTGCAGTGGGTGTGGGTGCAGTGAGAGCGGGTGCAGTGAGTGTGGGTGCAGTGAGAGCGGGTGCAGTGAGTGTGGGTGCAGTGAGAGCGGGTGCAGTGAGTGTGGGTGCAGTGAGAGCGGGTGCAGTGCGTGTGGGTGCAGTGAGAGCGGGTGCAGTGGGTGTGGGTGCAGTGAGAGCGGGTGCAGTGCGTGTGGGTGCAGTGAGAGCGGGTGCAGTGGGTGTGGGTGCAGTGAGAGCGGGTGCAGTGGGTGTGGGTGCAGTGAGAGCGGGTGCAGTGAGAGCGGGTGCAGTGAGAGCGGGTGCAGTGAGTGTGGATGCAGTGAGAGCGGGTGCAGTGGGTGTGGGTGCAGTGAGAGCGGGTGCAGTGAGAGCGGGTGCAGTGGGTGTGGGTGCAGTGAGAGCGGGTGCAGTGAGTGTGGGTGCAGTGAGTGCGGGTGCAGTGGGTGTGGGTGCAGTGAGAGCGGGTGCAGTGAGTGTGGGTGCAGTGAGAGCGGGTGCAGTGAGTGTGGGTGCAGTGAGTGCGGGTGCAGTGGGTGTGGGTGCAGTGAGAGCGGGTGCAGTGAGTGCGGGTGCAGTGGGAGTGGGTGCAGTGAGAGCGGGTGCAGTGGGTGTGGGTGCAGTGAGAGCGGGTGCAGTGAGTGTGGGTGCAGTGAGAGCGGGTGCAGTGGGTGTGGGTGCAGTGAGAGCGGGTGCAGTGAGTGTGGGTGCAGTGAGAGCGGGTGCAGTGAGTGTGGGTGCAGTGAGTGCGGGTGCAGTGGGTGTGGGTGCAGTGAGAGCGGGTGCAGTGAGAGCGGGTGCAGTGAGTGCGGGTGCAGTGAGAGCGGGTGCAGTGGGTGTGGGTGCAGTGAGAGCGGGTGCAGTGGGTGTGGGTGCAGTGAGAGCGGGTGCAGTGAGTGTGGGTGCAGTGAGTGCGGGTGCAGTGAGAGCGGGTGCAGTGAGAGCGGGTGCAGTGAGAGCGGGTGCAGTGAGAGCGGGTGCAGTGGGTGTGGGTGCAGTGAGAGAGGGTGCAGTGGGTGTGGGTGCAGTGAGTGCGGGTGCAGTGAGTGTGGGTGCAGTGAGAGCGGGTGCAGTGAGTGTGGGTGCAGTGAGAGCGGGTGCAGTGAGTGTGGGTGCAGTGAGAGCGGGTGCAGTGAGTGTGGGTGCAGTGAGTGTGGGTGCAGTGAGGGCGGGTGCAGTGAGTGTGAGTGCAGTGAGAGTGGGTGCAGTGAGTGTGGGTGCAGTGAGAGCGGGTGCAGTGAGTGTGGGTGCAGTGAGAGCAGGTGCAGTGAGTGTGGGTGCAGTGAGAGCGGGTGCAGTGAGTGTGGGTGCAGTGAGAGCGGGTGCAGTGAGTGTGTGTGCAGTGAGTGTGGGAGCTTTGAGAGCGGAAGCAGTGAGTGTGGGTGCAGTGAGAGCGGGTGCATTGAGTTTGTGTGCTGTGAGAGCGGATGCAGTGAGAGCGGCTGCAGTGAGTGTGGGAGCAGTGAGAGCGGGTGCAGTGAGTGTGGGTGCAGTGAGAGCGGGTGCAGTGCGTGTGGGTGCAGTGGGTGTGGGTGCAGTGGGTGTGGGTGCAGTGAGAGCGGGTGCAGTGCGTGTGGGTACAGTGGGTGTGGGTGCAGTGAGTGCGGGTGCAGTGGGTGTGGGTGCAGTGAGTGCGGGTGCAGTGAGTGCGGGTGCAGTGAGAGCGGGTGCAGTGAGTGTGGGTGCAGTGAGAGCGGGTGCAGTGAGAGCGGGTGCAGTGAGAGCGGGTGCAGTGAGTGTGGGTGCAGTGAGAGCGGGTGCAGTGAGTGTGGGTGCAGTGAGAGCGGGTGCAGTGAGAGCGGGTGCAGTGAGTGCGGGTGCAGTGAGAGCGGGTGCAGTGAGAGCGGGTGCAGTGAGAGCGGTTGCAGTGAGTGTGGGTGCAGTGAGAGCCGGTGCAGTGAGTGTGGGTGCAGTGAGAGCGGGTGCAGTGAGTGTGGGTGCAGTGAGAGCGGGTGCAGTGAGTGTGGGTGCAGTGAGTGTGGGTGCAGTGAGGGCAGGTGCAGTGAGTGTGAGTGCAGTGAGAGTGGGTGCAGTGAGTGTGGGTGCAGTGAGAGCGGATGCAGTGAGTGTGGGTGCAGTGAGAGCGGGTGCAGTGAGTGTGTGTGCAGTGAGAACGGATGCAGTGAGAGCGGCTGCAGTGAGTGTGGGAGCAGTGAGAGCGGGTGCAGTGAGTGTGGGTGCAGTGAGAGCGGGTGCAGTGCGTGTGGGTGCAGTGGGTTTGGGTGCAGTGGGTGTGGGTGCAGTGAGAGCGGGTGCAGTGGGTGTGGGTGCAGTGAGTGCGGGTGCAGTGAGAGCGGGTGCAGTGAGTGTGGGTGCAGTGAGAGCGGGTGCAGTGAGAGCGGGTGCAGTGAGAGCGGGTGCAGTGAGTGTGGGTGCAGTGAGAGCGGGTGCAGTGGGTGTGGGTCCAGTGAGAGCGGGTGCAGTGAGTGTGGGTGCAGTGAGAGCGGGTGCAGTGGGTGTGGGTGCAGTGAGTGCGGGTGCAGTGGGTGTGGGTGCCATGAGAGCGGGTGCAGTGAGTGCGGGTGCAGTGGGAGTGGGTGCAGTGAGAGCGGGTGCAGTGGGTGTGGGTGCAGTGAGAGCGGGTGCAGTGAGTGTGGGTGCAGTGAGAGCGGGTGCAGTGGGTGTGGGTGCAGTGAGAGCGGGTGCAGTGAGTGTGGGTGCAGTGAGAGCGGGTGCAGTGAGTGTGGGTGCAGTGAGTGAGGGTGCAGTGGGTGTGGGTGCAGTGAGAGCGGGTGCAGTTAGAGCAGGTGCAGTGAGTGCGGGTGCAGTGAGAGCGGGTGCAGTGAGAGCGGGTGCAATGGGTGTGGGTGCAGTGAGAGCGGGTGCAGTGAGTGTGGGTGCAGTGAGTGCGGGTGCAGTGAGAGCGGGTGCAGTGAGAGCGGGTGCAGTGAGAGCGGGTGCAGTGAGAGCGGGTGCAGTGAGTGTGGGTGCAGTGAGAGCGGGTGCAGTGAGTGTGGGTGCAGTGAGTGTGGGTGCAGTGAGGGCGGGTGCAGTGAGTGTGAGTGCAGTGAGAGTGGGTGCAGTGAGTGTGGGTGCAGTGAGAGCGGGTGCAGTGAGTGTGGGTGCAGTGAGAGCAGGTGCAGTGAGTGTGGGTGCAGTGAGAGCGGGTGCAGTGAGTGTGGGTGCAGTGAGTGTGGGTGCAGTGAGAGCGGGTGCAGTGAGTGTGGGTGCAGTGAGAGCGGGTGCAGTGAGTGTGTGTGCAGTGAGTGTGGGAGCAGTGAGAGCGGATGCAGTGAGTGTGGGTGCAGTGAGAGCGGGTGCAGTGAGTGTGTGTGCAGTGAGAGCGGATGCAGTGAGAGCGGCTGCAGTGAGTGTGGGAGCAGTGAGAGCGGGTGCAGTGAGTGTGGGTGCAGTGAGAGCGGGTGCAGTGCGTGTGGGTGAAGTGGGTGTGGGTGCAGTGGGTGTGGGTGCAGTGAGAGCGGGTGCAGTGCGTGTGGGTGCAGTGGGTGTGGGTGCAGTGAGTGTGGGTGCAGTGAGTGCGGGTTCAGTGAGTGCGGGTGCAGTGAGAGCGGGTGCAGTGAGTGTGGGTGCAGTGAGAGCGGGTGCAGTGAGCGCGGGTGCAGTGAGGGCGGGTGCAGTGAGTGTGGGTGCAGTGAGAGCGGGTGCAGTGAGTGTGGGTGCAGTGAGAGCGGGTGCAGTGAGAGCGGGTGCAGTGAGTGCGGGTGCAGTGAAAGCGGGTGCAGTGAGAGCGGGTGCAGTGAGAGCGGGTGCAGTGAGTGTGGGTGCAGTGAGAGCGGGTGCAGTGAGTGTGGGTGCAGTGAGAGCGGGTGCAGTGAGTGTGGGTGCAGTGAGAGCGGGTGCAGTGAGTGTGGGTGCAGTGAGTGTGGGTGCAGTGAGGGCAGGTGCAGTGAGTGTGAGTGCAGTGAGAGTGGGTGCAGTGAGTGTGGGTGCAGTGAGAGCGGGTGCAGTGAGTGTGGGTGCAGTGAGTGTGGGTGCAGTGAGAGCGGGTGCAGTGAGTGTGGGTGCAGTGAGAGCGGATGCAGTGAGTGTGGGTGCAGTGAGAGCGGGTGCAGTGAGTGTGTGTGCAGTGAGAGCGGATGCAGTGAGAGCGGCTGCAGTGAGTGTGGGAGCAGTGAGAGCGGGTGCAGTGAGTGTGGGTGCAGTGAGAGCGGGTGCAGTGCGTGTGGGTGCAGTGGGTGTGGGTGCAGTGGATGTGGGTGCAGTTAGAGCGGGTGCAGTGGGTGTGGGTGCAGTGAGTGCGGGTGCAGTGAGAGCGGGTGCAGTGAGTGTGGGTGCAGTGAGAGCGGGTGCAGTGAGAGCGGGTGCAGTGAGAGCGGGTGCAGTGAGTGTGGGTGCAGTGAGAGCGGGTGCAGTGAGTGTGGGTGCAGTGAGAGCGGGTGCAGTGGGTGTGGGTGCAGTGAGAGCGGGTGCAGTGAGTGTGGGTGCAGTGAGAGCGGGTGCAGTGAGTGTGGGTGCAGTGAGAGCGGGTGCAGTGAGTGTGGGTGCAGTGAGAGCGGGTGCAGTGCGTGTGGGTGCAGTGAGAGCGGGTGCAGTGGGTGTGGGTGCAGTGAGAGCGGGTGCAGTGCGTGTGGGTGCAGTGAGAGCGGGTGCAGTGGGTGTGGGTGCAGTGAGAGCGGGTGCAGTGGGTGTGGGTGCAGTGAGTGCGGGTGCAGTGAGTGCGGGTGCAGTGAGAGCGGGTGCAGTGAGTGTGGGTGCAGTGAGAGCGGGTGCAGTGAGAGCGGGTGCAGTGAGTGTGGGTGCAGTGAGAGCGGGTGCAGTGAGTGTGGGTGCAGTGAGAGCGGGTGCAGTGAGTGTGGGTGCAGTGAGAGCGTGTGCAGTGGGTGTGGGTGCAGTGAGAGCGGGTGTAGTGAGAGCGGGTGCAGTGAGTGCGCGTGCAGTGGGTGTGGGTGCAGTGTGAGCGGGTGTAGTGAGAGCGGGTGCAGTGGGTGTGGGTGCAGTGAGTGCGGGTGCAGTGGGAGCGGGTGCAGTGAGAGCGGGTGCAGTGGGTGTGGGTGCAGTGAGTGCGGGTGCAGTGGGTGTGGGTGCAGTGAGTGCGGGTGCAGTGGGAGCGGGTGCAGTGAGAGCGGGTGCAGTGAGAGCGGGTGCAGTGAGAGCGGGTGCAGTGACTGTGGGTGCAGTGAGAGCGGGTGCAGTGAGTGTGGGTGCAGTGAGAGCGGGTGCAGTGAGTGTGGGTGCAGTGAGGGCGGGTGCAGTGAGGGCGGGTGCAGTGAGAGCGGGTGCAGTGGGTGTGGGTGCAGTGAGAGCGGGTGCAGTGAGTGTGGGTGCAGAGAGAGCGGGTGCAGTGGGTGTGGGTGCAGTGAGAGCGGGTGCAGTGAGTGTGGGTGCAGTGAGAGCGGGTGCAGTGCGTGTGGGTGCAGTGAGAGCGGGTGCAGTGGGTGTGGGTGCAGTGAGAGCGGGTGCAGTGCATGTGGGTGCAGTGAGAGCGGGTGCAGTGAGTGTGGGAGCAGTGAGAGCGGGTGCAGTGAGAGCGGGTGCAGTGAGTGCGGGTGCAGTGAGAGCGGGTGCAGTGAGAGCGGGTGCAGTGAGTGTGGGTGCAGTGAGAGCGGGTGCAGTGGGTGTGGGTGCAGTGAGAGCGGGTGCAGTGAGAGCGGGTGCAGTGAGTGCGGGTGCAGTGAGAGCGGGTGCAGTGAATGTGGGTGCAGTGAGTGTGAGTACAGTGAGAGTGGGTGCAGTGAGTGTGGGTGCAGTGAGGGCGGGTGCAGTGAGAGCGGGTGCAGTGAGTGTGGGTGCAGTGAGTGTGGGTGCAGTGAGGGCGGGTGCAGTGAGTGTGAGTGCAGTGAGTGCGGGTGCAGTGAGAGCGGGTGCAGTGAGTGTGGGTGCAGTGAGAGCGGGTGCAGTGAGTGTGGGTGCAGTGAGTGTGGGTGCAGTGAGGGCGGGTGCAGTGAGTGTGAGTGCAGTGAGAGTGGGTGCAGTGAGTGTGGGTGCAGTGAGAGCGGGTGCAGTGAGTGTGGGTGCAGTGAGAGCGCGTGCAGTGGGTGTGGGTGCAGTGAGAGCGAGTGCAGTGAGAGCGGGTGCAGTGGGTGTGGGTGCAGTGAGAGCGGGGGCAGTGGGTGTGGGTGCAGTGAGTGCGGGTGCAGTGGGTGTGGGTGCAGTGAGAGCGGGTGCAGTGAGTGTGGGTGCAGTGAGAGCGGGTGCAGTGAGTGTGGGTGCAGTGAGTGCGGGTGCAGTGGGTGTGGGTGCAGTGAGAGCGGGTGCAGTGAGTGCGGGTGCAGTGAGAGTGGGTGCAGTGAGAGCGGGTGCAGTGGGTGTGGGTGCAGTGAGAGCGGGTGCAGTGAGTGTGGGTGCAGTGAGTGCGGGTGCAGTGCGTGTGGGTGCAGTGGGTGTGGGTGCAGTGGATGTGGGTGCAGTTAGAGCGGGTGCAGTGGGTGTGGGTGCAGTGAGTGCGGGTGCAGTGAGAGGGGGTGCAGTGAGTGTGGGTGCAGTGAGAGCGGGTGCAGTGAGAGCGGGTGCAGTGAGAGCGTGTGCAGTGCGTGTGGGTGCAGTGAGAGCGGGTGCAGTGGGTGTGGGTCCAGTGAGAGCGGGTGCAGTGAGTGTGGGTGCAGTGAGAGCGGGTGCAGTGGGTGTGGGTGCAGTGAGAGCGGGTGCAGTGAGTGTGGGTGCAGTGAGAGCGGGTGCAGTGGGTGTGGGTGCAGTGAGAGCGGGTGCAGTGAGTGTGGGTGCAGTGAGAGCGGGTGCAGTGAGTGTGGGTGCAGTGAGAGCGGGTGCAGTGAGTGTGGGTGCAGTGAGAGCGGGTGCAGTGCGTGTGGGTGCAGTGAGAGCGGGTGCAGTGGGTGTGGGTGCAGTGAGAGCGGGTGCAGTGCGTGTGGGTGCAGTGAGAGCGGGTGCAGTGGGTGTGGGTGCAGTGAGAGCGGGTGCAGTGGGTGTGGGTGCAGTGAGTGCGGGTGCAGTGAGTGCGGGTGCAGTGAGAGCGGGTGCAGTGAGTGTGGGTGCAGTGAGAGCGGGTGCAGTGAGAGCGGGTGCAGTGAGTGTGGGTGCAGTGAGAGCGGGTGCAGTGAGTGTGGGTGCAGTGAGAGCGGGTGCAGTGAGTGTGGGTGCAGTGAGAGCGTGTGCAGTGGGTGTGGGTGCAGTGAGAGCGGGTGTAGTGAGAGCGGGTGCAGTGAGTGCGGGTGCAGTGGGTGTGGGTGCAGTGAGAGCGGGTGTAGTGAGAGCGGGTGCAGTGGGTGTGGGTGCAGTGAGTGCGGGTGCAGTGGGAGCGGGTGCAGTGAGAGCGGGTGCAGTGGGTGTGGGTGCAGTGAGTGCGGGTGCAGTGGGAGCGGGTGCAGTGAGAGCGGGTGCAGTGAGAGCGGGTGCAGTGAGAGCGGGTGCAGTGAGTGTGGGTGCAGTGAGAGCGGGTGCAGTGAGTGTGGGTGCAGTGAGAGCGGGTGCAGTGAGTGTGGGTGCAGTGAGGGCGGGTGCAGTGAGGGCGGGTGCAGTGAGAGCGGGTGCAGTGGGTGTGGGTGCAGTGAGAGCGGGTGCAGTGAGTGTGGGTGCAGTGAGAGCGGGTGCAGTGGGTGTGGGTGCAGTGAGAGCGGGTGCAGTGAGTGTGGGTGCAGTGAGAGCGGGTGCAGTGCGTGTGGGTGCAGTGAGAGCGGGTGCAGTGGGTGTGGGTGCAGTGAGAGCGGGTGCAGTGCATGTGGGTGCAGTGAGAGCGGGTGCAGTGAGTGTGGGTGCAGTGAGAGCGGGTGCAGTGAGAGCGGGTGCAGTGAGTGCGGGTGCAGTGAGAGCGGGTGCAGTGAGAGCGGGGGCAGTGAGTGTGGGTGCAGTGATAGCGGGTGCAGTGAGTGTGGGTGCAGTGAGAGCGGGTGCAGTGAGTGTGGGTGCAGTGAGAGCGGGTGCAGTGGGTGTGGGTGCAGTGAGAGCGGGTGCAGTGAGAGCGGGTGCAGTGAGTGCGGGTGCAGTGAGAGCGGGTGCAGTGAATGTGGGTGCAGTGAGTGTGAGTGCAGTGAGAGTGGGTGCAGTGAGTGTGGGTGCAGTGAGGGCGGGTGCAGTGAGAGCGGGTGCAGTGAGTGTGGGTGCAGTGAGTGTGGGTGCAGTGAGGGCGGGTGCAGTGAGTGTGAGTGCAGTGAGTGTGGGTGCAGTGAGAGCGGGTGCAGTGAGTGTGGGTGCAGGGAGAGCGGGTGCAGTGAGTGTGGGTGCAGTGAGTGTGGGTGCAGTGAGGGCGGGTGCAGTGAGTGTGAGTGCAGTGAGAGTGGGTGCAGTGAGTGTGGGTGCAGTGAGAGCGGGTGCAGTGAGTGTGGGTGCAGTGAGAGCGAGTGCAGTGAGAGCGGGTGCAGTGGGTGTTGCTGCAGTGAGAGCGGGGGCAGTGGGTGTGGGTGCAGTGAGTGCGGGTGCAGTGGGTGTGGGTGCAGTGAGAGCGGGTGCAGTGAGTGTGGGTGCAGTGAGAGCGGGTGCAGTGAGTGTGGGTGCAGTGAGTGCGGGTGCAGTGGGTGTGGGTGCAGTGAGAGCGGGTGCAGTGAGTGCGGGTGCAGTGAGTGCGGGTGCAGTGGGAGTGGGTGCAGTGAGAGCGGGTGCAGTGGGTGTGGGTGCAGTGAGAGCGGGTGCAGTGAGTGTGGGTGCAGTGAGAGCGGGTGCAGTGGGTGTGGGTGCAGTGAGAGCGGGTGCAGTGAGTGTGGGTGCAGTGAGAGCGGGTGCAGTGAGTGTGGGTGCAGTGAGTGAGGGTGCAGTGGGTGTGGGTGCAGTGAGAGCGGGTGCAGTTAGAGCGGGTGCAGTGAGTGCGGGTGCAGTGAGAGCGGGTGCAGTGAGAGCGGGTGCAGTGGGTGTGGGTGCAGTGAGAGCGGGTGCAATGGGTGTGGGTGCAGTGAGAGCGGGTGCAGTGAGTGTGGGTGCAGTGAGTGCGGGTGCAGTGAGAGCGGGTGCAGTGAGAGCGGGTGCAGTGAGAGCGGGTGCAGTGAGAGCGGGTGCAGTGGGTGTGGGTGCAGTGAGAGAGGGTGCAGTGGGTGTGGGTGCAGTGAGTGCGGGTGCAGTGAGTGTGGGTGCAGTGAGAGCGGGTGCAGTGAGTGTGGGTGCAGTGAGAGCGGGTGCAGTGAGTGTGGGTGCAGTGAGAGCGGGTGCAGTGAGTGTGGGTGCAGTGAGTGTGGGTGCAGTGAGGGCGGGTGCAGTGAGTGTGAGTGCAGTGAGAGTGGGTGCAGTGAGTGTGGGTGCAGTGAGAGCGGGTGCAGTGAGTGTGGGTGCAGTGAGAGCAGGTGCAGTGAGTGTGGGTGCAGTGAGAGCGGGTGCAGTGAGTGTGGGTGCAGTGAGTGTGGGTGCAGTGAGAGCGGGTGCAGTGAGTGTGGGTGCAGTGAGAGCGGGTGCAGTGAGTGTGTGTGCAGTGAGTGTGGGAGCAGTGAGAGCGGATGCAGTGAGTGTGGGTGCAGTGAGAGCGGGTGCAGTGAGAGCGGGTGCAGTGAGTGTGGGTGCAGTGAGAGCGGGTGCAGTGGGTGTGGGTGCAGTGAGAGCGGGTGCAGTGAGAGCGGGTGCAGTGAGTGCGGGTGCAGTGAGAGCGGGTGCAGTGAATGTGGGTGCAGTGAGTGTGAGTACAGTGAGAGTGGGTGCAGTGAGTGTGGGTGCAGTGAGGGCGGGTGCAGTGAGAGCGGGTGCAGTGAGTGTGGGTGCAGTGAGTGTGGGTGCAGTGAGGGCGGGTGCAGTGAGTGTGAGTGCAGTGAGTGCGGGTGCAGTGAGAGCGGGTGCAGTGAGTGTGGGTGCAGTGAGAGCGGGTGCAGTGAGTGTGGGTGCAGTGAGTGTGGGTGCAGTGAGGGCGGGTGCAGTGAGTGTGAGTGCAGTGAGAGTGGGTGCAGTGAGTGTGGGTGCAGTGAGAGCGGGTGCAGTGAGTGTGGGTGCAGTGAGAGCGCGTGCAGTGGGTGTGGGTGCAGTGAGAGCGAGTGCAGTGAGAGCGGGTGCAGTGGGTGTGGGTGCAGTGAGAGCGGGGGCAGTGGGTGTGGGTGCAGTGAGTGCGGGTGCAGTGGGTGTGGGTGCAGTGAGAGCGGGTGCAGTGAGTGTGGGTGCAGTGAGAGCGGGTGCAGTGAGTGTGGGTGCAGTGAGTGCGGGTGCAGTGGGTGTGGGTGCAGTGAGAGCGGGTGCAGTGAGTGCGGGTGCAGTGAGAGTGGGTGCAGTGAGAGCGGGTGCAGTGGGTGTGGGTGCAGTGAGAGCGGGTGCAGTGAGTGTGGGTGCAGTGAGTGCGGGTGCAGTGCGTTTGGGTGCAGTGGGTGTGGGTGCAGTGGATGTGGGTGCAGTTAGAGCGGGTGCAGTGGGTGTGGGTGCAGTGAGTGCGGGTGCAGTGAGAGGGGGTGCAGTGAGTGTGTGTGCAGTGAGAGCGGGTGCAGTGAGAGCGGGTGCAGTGAGAGCGTGTGCAGTGCGTGTGGGTGCAGTGAGAGCGGGTGCAGTGGGTGTGGGTCCAGTGAGAGCGGGTGCAGTGAGTGTGGGTGCAGTGAGAGCGGGTGCAGTGGGTGTGGGTGCAGTGAGAGCGGGTGCAGTGAGTGTGGGTGCAGTGAGAGCGGGTGCAGTGGGTGTGGGTGCAGTGAGAGCGGGTGCAGTGAGTGTGGGTGCAGTGAGAGCGGGTGCAGTGAGTGTGGGTGCAGTGAGAGCGGGTGCAGTGAGTGTGGGTGCAGTGAGAGCGGGTGCAGTGCGTGTGGGTGCAGTGAGAGCGGGTGCAGTGGGTGTGGGTGCAGTGAGAGCGGGTGCAGTGCGTGTGGGTGCAGTGAGAGCGGGTGCAGTGGGTGTGGGTGCAGTGAGAGCGGGTGCAGTGGGTGTGGGTGCAGTGAGTGCGGGTGCAGTGAGTGCGGGTGCAGTGAGAGCGGGTGCAGTGAGTGTGGGTGCAGTGAGAGCGGGTGCAGTGAGAGCGGGTGCAGTGAGTGTGGGTGCAGTGAGAGCGGGTGCAGTGAGTGTGGGTGCAGTGAGAGCGGGTGCAGTGAGTGTGGGTGCAGTGAGAGCGTGTGCAGTGGGTGTGGGTGCAGTGAGAGCGGGTGTAGTGAGAGCGGGTGCAGTGAGTGCGGGTGCAGTGGGTGTGGGTGCAGTGAGAGCGGGTGTAGTGAGAGCGGGTGCAGTGGGTGTGGGTGCAGTGAGTGCGGGTGCAGTGGGAGCGGGTGCAGTGAGAGCGGGTGCAGTGGGTGTGGGTGCAGTGAGTGCGGGTGCAGTGGGAGCGGGTGCAGTGAGAGCGGGTGCAGTGAGAGCGGGTGCAGTGAGAGCGGGTGCAGTGAGTGTGGGTGCAGTGAGAGCGGGTGCAGTGAGTGTGGGTGCAGTGAGAGCGGGTGCAGTGAGTGTGGGTGCAGTGAGGGCGGGTGCAGTGGGTGTGGGTGCAGTGGATGTGGGTGCAGTTAGAGCGGGTGCAGTGGGTGTGGGTGCAGTGAGTGCGGGTGCAGTGAGAGGGGGTGCAGTGAGTGTGGGTGCAGTGAGAGCGGGTGCAGTGAGAGCGGGTGCAGTGAGAGCGTGTGCAGTGCGTGTGGGTGCAGTGAGAGCGGGTGCAGTGGGTGTGGGTCCAGTGAGAGCGGGTGCAGTGAGTGTGGGTGCAGTGAGAGCGGGTGCAGTGGGTGTGGGTGCAGTGAGAGCGGGTGCAGTGAGTGTGGGTGCAGTGAGAGCGGGTGCAGTGGGTGTGGGTGCAGTGAGAGCGGGTGCAGTGAGTGTGGGTGCAGTGAGAGCGGGTGCAGTGAGTGTGGGTGCAGTGAGAGCGGGTGCAGTGAGTGTGGGTGCAGTGAGAGCGGGTGCAGTGCGTGTGGGTGCAGTGAGAGCGGGTGCAGTGGGTGTGGGTGCAGTGAGAGCGGGTGCAGTGCGTGTGGGTGCAGTGAGAGCGGGTGCAGTGGGTGTGGGTGCAGTGAGAGCGGGTGCAGTGGGTGTGGGTGCAGTGAGTGCGGGTGCAGTGAGTGCGGGTGCAGTGAGAGCGGGTGCAGTGAGTGTGGGTGCAGTGAGAGCGGGTGCAGTGAGAGCGGGTGCAGTGAGTGTGGGTGCAGTGAGAGCGGGTGCAGTGAGTGTGGGTGCAGTGAGAGCGGGTGCAGTGAGTGTGGGTGCAGTGAGAGCGTGTGCAGTGGGTGTGGGTGCAGTGAGAGCGGGTGTAGTGAGAGCGGGTGCAGTGAGTGCGGGTGCAGTGGGTGTGGGTGCAGTGAGAGCGGGTGTAGTGAGAGCGGGTGCAGTGGGTGTGGGTGCAGTGAGTGCGGGTGCAGTGGGAGCGGGTGCAGTGAGAGCGGGTGCAGTGGGTGTGGGTGCAGTGAGTGCGGGTGCAGTGGGAGCGGGTGCAGTGAGAGCGGGTGCAGTGAGAGCGGGTGCAGTGAGAGCGGGTGCAGTGAGTGTGGGTGCAGTGAGAGCGGGTGCAGTGAGTGTGGGTGCAGTGAGAGCGGGTGCAGTGAGTGTGGGTGCAGTGAGGGCGGGTGCAGTGAGGGCGGGTGCAGTGAGAGCGGGTGCAGTGGGTGTGGGTGCAGTGAGAGCGGGTGCAGTGAGTGTGGGTGCAGTGAGAGCGGGTGCAGTGGGTGTGGGTGCAGTGAGAGCGGGTGCAGTGAGTGTGGGTGCAGTGAGAGCGGGTGCAGTGCGTGTGGGTGCAGTGAGAGCGGGTGCAGTGGGTGTGGGTGCAGTGAGAGCGGGTGCAGTGCATGTGGGTGCAGTGAGAGCGGGTGCAGTGAGTGTGGGTGCAGTGAGAGCGGGTGCAGTGAGAGCGGGTGCAGTGAGTGCGGGTGCAGTGAGAGCGGGTGCAGTGAGAGCGGGGGCAGTGAGTGTGGGTGCAGTGATAGCGGGTGCAGTGAGTGTGGGTGCAGTGAGAGCGGGTGCAGTGAGTGTGGGTGCAGTGAGAGCGGGTGCAGTGGGTGTGGGTGCAGTGAGAGCGGGTGCAGTGAGAGCGGGTGCAGTGAGTGCGGGTGCAGTGAGAGCGGGTGCAGTGAATGTGGGTGCAGTGAGTGTGAGTGCAGTGAGAGTGGGTGCAGTGAGTGTGGGTGCAGTGAGGGCGGGTGCAGTGAGAGCGGGTGCAGTGAGTGTGGGTGCAGTGAGTGTGGGTGCAGTGAGGGCGGGTGCAGTGAGTGTGAGTGCAGTGAGTGTGGGTGCAGTGAGAGCGGGTGCAGTGAGTGTGGGTGCAGGGAGAGCGGGTGCAGTGAGTGTGGGTGCAGTGAGTGTGGGTGCAGTGAGGGCGGGTGCAGTGAGTGTGAGTGCAGTGAGAGTGGGTGCAGTGAGTGTGGGTGCAGTGAGAGCGGGTGCAGTGAGTGTGGGTGCAGTGAGAGCGAGTGCAGTGAGAGCGGGTGCAGTGGGTGTTGCTGCAGTGAGAGCGGGGGCAGTGGGTGTGGGTGCAGTGAGTGCGGGTGCAGTGGGTGTGGGTGCAGTGAGAGCGGGTGCAGTGAGTGTGGGTGCAGTGAGAGCGGGTGCAGTGAGTGTGGGTGCAGTGAGTGCGGGTGCAGTGGGTGTGGGTGCAGTGAGAGCGGGTGCAGTGAGTGCGGGTGCAGTGAGTGCGGGTGCAGTGGGAGTGGGTGCAGTGAGAGCGGGTGCAGTGGGTGTGGGTGCAGTGAGAGCGGGTGCAGTGAGTGTGGGTGCAGTGAGAGCGGGTGCAGTGGGTGTGGGTGCAGTGAGAGCGGGTGCAGTGAGTGTGGGTGCAGTGAGAGCGGGTGCAGTGAGTGTGGGTGCAGTGAGTGAGGGTGCAGTGGGTGTGGGTGCAGTGAGAGCGGGTGCAGTTAGAGCGGGTGCAGTGAGTGCGGGTGCAGTGAGAGCGGGTGCAGTGAGAGCGGGTGCAGTGGGTGTGGGTGCAGTGAGAGCGGGTGCAATGGGTGTGGGTGCAGTGAGAGCGGGTGCAGTGAGTGTGGGTGCAGTGAGTGCGGGTGCAGTGAGAGCGGGTGCAGTGAGAGCGGGTGCAGTGAGAGCGGGTGCAGTGAGAGCGGGTGCAGTGGGTGTGGGTGCAGTGAGAGAGGGTGCAGTGGGTGTGGGTGCAGTGAGTGCGGGTGCAGTGAGTGTGGGTGCAGTGAGAGCGGGTGCAGTGAGTGTGGGTGCAGTGAGAGCGGGTGCAGTGAGTGTGGGTGCAGTGAGAGCGGGTGCAGTGAGTGTGGGTGCAGTGAGTGTGGGTGCAGTGAGGGCGGGTGCAGTGAGTGTGAGTGCAGTGAGAGTGGGTGCAGTGAGTGTGGGTGCAGTGAGAGCGGGTGCAGTGAGTGTGGGTGCAGTGAGAGCAGGTGCAGTGAGTGTGGGTGCAGTGAGAGCGGGTGCAGTGAGTGTGGGTGCAGTGAGTGTGGGTGCAGTGAGAGCGGGTGCAGTGAGTGTGGGTGCAGTGAGAGCGGGTGCAGTGAGTGTGTGTGCAGTGAGTGTGGGAGCAGTGAGAGCGGATGCAGTGAGTGTGGGTGCAGTGAGAGCGGGTGCAGTGAGAGCGGGTGCAGTGAGTGTGGGTGCAGTGAGAGCGGGTGCAGTGGGTGTGGGTGCAGTGAGAGCGGGTGCAGTGAGAGCGGGTGCAGTGAGTGCGGGTGCAGTGAGAGCGGGTGCAGTGAATGTGGGTGCAGTGAGTGTGAGTACAGTGAGAGTGGGTGCAGTGAGTGTGGGTGCAGTGAGGGCGGGTGCAGTGAGAGCGGGTGCAGTGAGTGTGGGTGCAGTGAGTGTGGGTGCAGTGAGGGCGGGTGCAGTGAGTGTGAGTGCAGTGAGTGCGGGTGCAGTGAGAGCGGGTGCAGTGAGTGTGGGTGCAGTGAGAGCGGGTGCAGTGAGTGTGGGTGCAGTGAGTGTGGGTGCAGTGAGGGCGGGTGCAGTGAGTGTGAGTGCAGTGAGAGTGGGTGCAGTGAGTGTGGGTGCAGTGAGAGCGGGTGCAGTGAGTGTGGGTGCAGTGAGAGCGCGTGCAGTGGGTGTGGGTGCAGTGAGAGCGAGTGCAGTGAGAGCGGGTGCAGTGGGTGTGGGTGCAGTGAGAGCGGGGGCAGTGGGTGTGGGTGCAGTGAGTGCGGGTGCAGTGGGTGTGGGTGCAGTGAGAGCGGGTGCAGTGAGTGTGGGTGCAGTGAGAGCGGGTGCAGTGAGTGTGGGTGCAGTGAGTGCGGGTGCAGTGGGTGTGGGTGCAGTGAGAGCGGGTGCAGTGAGTGCGGGTGCAGTGAGAGTGGGTGCAGTGAGAGCGGGTGCAGTGGGTGTGGGTGCAGTGAGAGCGGGTGCAGTGAGTGTGGGTGCAGTGAGTGCGGGTGCAGTGCGTTTGGGTGCAGTGGGTGTGGGTGCAGTGGATGTGGGTGCAGTTAGAGCGGGTGCAGTGGGTGTGGGTGCAGTGAGTGCGGGTGCAGTGAGAGGGGGTGCAGTGAGTGTGTGTGCAGTGAGAGCGGGTGCAGTGAGAGCGGGTGCAGTGAGAGCGTGTGCAGTGCGTGTGGGTGCAGTGAGAGCGGGTGCAGTGGGTGTGGGTCCAGTGAGAGCGGGTGCAGTGAGTGTGGGTGCAGTGAGAGCGGGTGCAGTGGGTGTGGGTGCAGTGAGAGCGGGTGCAGTGAGTGTGGGTGCAGTGAGAGCGGGTGCAGTGGGTGTGGGTGCAGTGAGAGCGGGTGCAGTGAGTGTGGGTGCAGTGAGAGCGGGTGCAGTGAGTGTGGGTGCAGTGAGAGCGGGTGCAGTGAGTGTGGGTGCAGTGAGAGCGGGTGCAGTGCGTGTGGGTGCAGTGAGAGCGGGTGCAGTGGGTGTGGGTGCAGTGAGAGCGGGTGCAGTGCGTGTGGGTGCAGTGAGAGCGGGTGCAGTGGGTGTGGGTGCAGTGAGAGCGGGTGCAGTGGGTGTGGGTGCAGTGAGTGCGGGTGCAGTGAGTGCGGGTGCAGTGAGAGCGGGTGCAGTGAGTGTGGGTGCAGTGAGAGCGGGTGCAGTGAGAGCGGGTGCAGTGAGTGTGGGTGCAGTGAGAGCGGGTGCAGTGAGTGTGGGTGCAGTGAGAGCGGGTGCAGTGAGTGTGGGTGCAGTGAGAGCGTGTGCAGTGGGTGTGGGTGCAGTGAGAGCGGGTGTAGTGAGAGCGGGTGCAGTGAGTGCGGGTGCAGTGGGTGTGGGTGCAGTGAGAGCGGGTGTAGTGAGAGCGGGTGCAGTGGGTGTGGGTGCAGTGAGTGCGGGTGCAGTGGGAGCGGGTGCAGTGAGAGCGGGTGCAGTGGGTGTGGGTGCAGTGAGTGCGGGTGCAGTGGGAGCGGGTGCAGTGAGAGCGGGTGCAGTGAGAGCGGGTGCAGTGAGAGCGGGTGCAGTGAGTGTGGGTGCAGTGAGAGCGGGTGCAGTGAGTGTGGGTGCAGTGAGAGCGGGTGCAGTGAGTGTGGGTGCAGTGAGGGCGGGTGCAGTGAGGGCGGGTGCAGTGAGAGCGTGTGCAGTGGGTGTGGGTGCAGTGAGAGCGGGTGCAGTGAGTGTGGGTGCAGTGAGAGCGGGTGCAGTGGGTGTGGGTGCAGTGAGAGCGGGTGCAGTGAGTGTGGGTGCAGTGAGAGCGGGTGCAGTGCGTGTGGGTGCAGTGAGAGCGGGTGCAGTGGGTGTGGGTGCAGTGAGAGCGGGTGCAGTGCATGTGGGTGCAGTGAGAGCGGGTGCAGTGAGTGTGGGTGCAGTGAGAGCGGGTGCAGTGAGAGCGGGTGCAGTGAGTGCGGGTGCAGTGAGAGCGGGTGCAGTGAGAGCGGGGGCAGTGAGTGTGGGTGCAGTGAGAGCGGGTGCAGTGAGTGTGGGTGCAGTGAGAGCGGGTGCAGTGAGTGTGGGTGCAGTGAGAGCGGGTGCAGTGGGTGTGGGTGCAGTGAGAGCGGGTGCAGTGAGAGCGGGTGCAGTGAGTGCGGGTGCAGTGAGAGCGGGTGCAGTGAATGTGGGTGCAGTGAGTGTGAGTGCAGTGAGAGTGGGTGCAGTGAGTGTGGGTGCAGTGAGGGCGGGTGCAGTGAGAGCGGGTGCAGTGAGTGTGGGTGCAGTGAGTGTGGGTGCAGTGAGGGCGGGTGCAGTGAGTGTGAGTGCAGTGAGTGTGGGTGCAGTGAGAGCGGGTGCAGTGAGTGTGGGTGCAGGGAGAGCGGGTGCAGTGAGTGTGAGTGCAGTGAGAGTGGGTGCAGTGAGTGTGGGTGCAGTGAGAGCGGGTGCAGTGAGTGTGGGTGCAGTGAGAGCGAGTGCAGTGAGAGCGGGTGCAGTGGGTGTTGCTGCAGTGAGAGCGGGGGCAGTGGGTGTGGGTGCAGTGAGTGCGGGTGCAGTGGGTGTGGGTGCAGTGAGAGCGGGTGCAGTGAGTGTGGGTGCAGTGAGAGCGGGTGCAGTGAGTGTGGGTGCAGTGAGTGCGGGTGCAGTGGGTGTGGGTGCAGTGAGAGCGGGTGCAGTGAGTGCGGGTGCAGTGAGTGCGGGTGCAGTGGGAGTGGGTGCAGTGAGAGCGGGTGCAGTGGGTGTGGGTGCAGTGAGAGCGGGTGCAGTGAGTGTGGGTGCAGTGAGAGCGGGTGCAGTGGTTGTGGGTGCAGTGAGAGCGGGTGCAGTGAGTGTGGGTGCAGTGAGAGCGGGTGCAGTGAGTGTGGGTGCAGTGAGTGAGGGTGCAGTGGGTGTGGGTGCAGTGAGAGCGGGTGCAGTTAGAGCGGGTGCAGTGAGTGCGGGTGCAGTGAGAGCGGGTGCAGTGGGTGTGGGTGCAGTGAGAGCGGGTGCAATGGGTGTGGGTGCAGTGAGAGCGGGTGCAGTGAGTGTGGGTGCAGTGAGTGCGGGTGCAGTGAGAGCGGGTGCAGTGAGAGCGGGTGCAGTGAGAGCGGGTGCAGTGAGAGCGGGTGCAGTGGGTGTGGGTGCAGTGAGAGAGGGTGCAGTGGGTGTGGGTGCAGTGAGTGCGGGTGCAGTGAGTGTGGGTGCAGTGAGTGTGGGTGCAGTGAGTGTGGGTGCAGTGAGAGCGGGTGCAGTGAGAGCGGGTGCAGTGAGAGCGGGTGCAGTGAGAGCGGGTGCAGTGGGTGTGGGTGCAGTGAGTGCGGGTGCAGTGAGAGCGGGTGCAGTGAGAGCGGGTGCAGTGAGAGCGGGTGCAGTGAGAGCGGGTGCAGTGGGTGTGGGTGCAGTGAGTGTGGGTGCAGTGAGAGCGGGTGCAGTGAGTGTGGGTGCAGTGAGAGCGGGTGCAGTGAGTGTGGGTGCAGTGAGTGTGGGTGCAGTGAGGGCGGGTGCAGTGAGTGTGAGTGCAGTGAGAGTGGGTGCAGTGAGTGTGGGTGCAGTGAGAGCGGGTGCAGTGAGTGTGGGTGCAGTGAGAGCAGGTGCAGTGAGTGTGGGTGCAGTGAGAGCGGGTGCAGTGAGTGTGGGTGCAGTGAGTGTGGGTGCAGTGAGAGCGGGTGCAGTGAGTGTGGGTGCAGTGAGAGCGGGTGCAGTGAGTGTGTGTGCAGTGAGTGTGGGAGCAGTGAGAGCGGATGCAGTGAGTGTGGGTGCAGTGAGAGCGGGTGCAGTGAGTGTGTGTGCAGTGAGAGCGGATGCAGTGAGAGCGGCTGCAGTGAGGGTGGGAGCAGTGAGAGCGGGTGCAGTGGGTGTGGGTCCAGTGAGAGCGGGTGCAGTGAGTGTGGGTGCAGTGAGAGCGGGTGCAGTGGGTGTGGGTGCAGTGAGAGCGGGTGCAGTGAGTGTGGGTGCAGTGAGAGCGGGTGCAGTGGGTGTGGGTGCAGTGAGAGCGGGTGCAGTGAGTGTGGGTGCAGTGAGAGCGGGTGCAGTGAGTGTGGGTGCAGTGAGAGCGGGTGCAGTGAGTGTGGGTGCAGTGAGAGCGGGTGCAGTGCGTGTGGGTGCAGTGAGAGCGGGTGCAGTGGGTGTGGGTGCAGTGAGAGCGGGTGCAGTGCGTATGGGTGCAGTGAGAGCGGGTGCAGTGGGTGTGGGTGCAGTGAGAGCGGGTGCAGTGGGTGTGGGTGCAGTGAGTGCGGGTGCAGTGAGTGCGGGTGCAGTGAGAGCGGGTGCAGTGAGTGTGGGTGCAGTGAGAGCGGGTGCAGTGAGAGCGGGTGCAGTGAGTGTGGGTGCAGTGAGAGCGGGTGCAGTGAGTGTGGGTGCAGTGAGAGCGGGTGCAGTGAGTGTGGGTGCAGTGAGAGCGTGTGCAGTGGGTGTGGGTGCAGTGAGAGCGGGTGTAGTGAGAGCGGGTGCAGTGAGTGCGGGTGCAGTGGGTGTGGGTGCAGTGAGAGCGGGTGTAGTGAGAGCGGGTGCAGTGGGTGTGGGTGCAGTGAGTGCGGGTGCAGTGGGAGCGGGTGCAGTGGGTGTGGGTGCAGTGAGAGCGGGTGCAGTGAGTGTGGGTGCAGTGAGAGCGGGTGCAGTGCGTGTGGGTGCAGTGAGAGCTGGTGCAGTGGGTGTGGGTGCAGTGAGTGCGGGTGCAGTGAGAGCGGGTGCAGTGGGTGTGGGTGCAGTGAGAGCGGGTGCAGTGAGTGTGGGTGCAGTGAGAGCGGGTGCAGTGGGAGCGGGTGCAGTGAGAGCGGGTGCAGTGGGTGTGGGTGCAGTGAGTGCGGGTGCAGTGGGAGCGGGTGCAGTGAGAGCGGGTGCAGTGAGAGCGGGTGCAGTGAGAGCGGGTGCAGTGAGTGTGGGTGCAGTGAGAGCGGGTGCAGTGAGTGTGGGTGCAGTGAGAGCGGGTGCAGTGAGTGTGGGTGCAGTGAGGGCGGGTGCAGTGAGGGCGGGTGCAGTGAGAGCGGGTGCAGTGGGTGTGGGTGCAGTGAGAGCGGGTGCAGTGAGTGTGGGTGCAGTGAGAGCGGGTGCAGTGGGTGTGGGTGCAGTGAGAGCGGGTGCAGTGAGTGTGGGTGCAGTGAGAGCGGGTGCAGTGCGTGTGGGTGCAGTGAGAGCGGGTGCAGTGGGTGTGGGTGCAGTGAGAGCGGGTGCAGTGCATGTGGGTGCAGTGAGAGCGGGTGCAGTGAGTGTGGGTGCAGTGAGAGCGGGTGCAGTGAGAGCGGGTGCAGTGAGTGCGGGTGCAGTGGGAGCGGGTGCAGTGAGAGCGGGTGCAGTGGGTGTGGGTGCAGTGAGTGCGGGTGCAGTGGGAGCGGGTGCAGTGAGAGCGGGTGCAGTGAGATCGGGTGCAGTGAGAGCGGGTGCAGTGAGTGTGGGTGCAGTGAGAGCGGGTGCAGTGAGTGTGGGTGCAGTGAGAGCGGGTGCAGTGAGTGTGGGTGCAGTGAGGGCGGGTGCAGTGAGGGCGGGTGCAGTGAGAGCGGGTGCAGTGGGTGTGGGTGCAGTGAGAGCGGGTGCAGTGAGTGTGGGTGCAGTGAGAGCGGGTGCAGTGGGTGTGGGTGCAGTGAGAGCGGGTGCAGTGAGTGTGGGTGCAGTGAGAGCGGGTGCAGTGCGTGTGGGTGCAGTGAGAGCGGGTGCAGTGGGTGTGGGTGCAGTGAGAGCGGGTGCAGTGCATGTGGGTGCAGTGAGAGCGGGTGCAGTGAGTGTGGGTGCAGTGAGAGCGGGTGCAGTGAGAGCGGGTGCAGTGAGTGCGGGTGCAGTGAGAGCGGGTGCAGTGAGAGCGGGGGCAGTGAGTGTGGGTGCAGTGAGAGCGGGTGCAGTGAGTGTGGGTGCAGTGAGAGCGGGTGCAGTGAGTGCGGGTGCAGTGAGTGCGGGTGCAGTGGGAGTGGGTGCAGTGAGAGCGGGTGCAGTGGGTGTGGGTGCAGTGAGAGCGGGTGCAGTGAGTGTGGGTGCAGTGAGAGCGGGTGCAGTGGGTGTGGGTGCAGTGAGAGCGGGTGCAGTGAGTGTGGGTGCAGTGAGAGCGGGTGCAGTGAGTGTGGGTGCAGTGAGTGAGGGTGCAGTGGGTGTGGGTGCAGTGAGAGCGGGTGCAGTTAGAGCGGGTGCAGTGAGTGCGGGTGCAGTGAGAGCGGGTGCAGTGGGTGTGGGTGCAGTGAGAGCGGGTGCAATGGGTGTGGGTGCAGTGAGAGCGGGTGCAGTGAGTGTGGGTGCAGTGAGTGCGGGTGCAGTGAGAGCGGGTGCAGTGAGAGCGGGTGCAGTGAGAGCGGGTGCAGTGAGAGCGGGTGCAGTGGGTGTGGGTGCAGTGAGAGAGGGTGCAGTGGGTGTGGGTGCAGTGAGTGCGGGTGCAGTGAGTGTGGGTGCAGTGAGAGCGGGTGCAGTGAGTGTGGGTGCAGTGAGAGCGGGTGCAGTGAGTGTGGGTGCAGTGAGAGCGGGTGCAGTGAGTGTGGGTGCAGTGAGTGTGGGTGCAGTGAGGGCGGGTGCAGTGAGTGTGAGTGCAGTGAGAGTGGGTGCAGTGAGTGTGGGTGCAGTGAGAGCGGGTGCAGTGAGTGTGGGTGCAGTGAGAGCAGGTGCAGTGAGTGTGGGTGCAGTGAGAGCGGGTGCAGTGAGTGTGGGTGCAGTGAGTGTGGGTGCAGTGAGAGCGGGTGCAGTGAGTGTGGGTGCAGTGAGAGCGGGTGCAGTGAGTGTGTGTGCAGTGAGTGTGGGAGCAGTGAGAGCGGATGCAGTGAGTGTGGGTGCAGTGAGAGCGGGTGCAGTGAGTGTGTGTGCAGTGAGAGCGGATGCAGTGAGAGCGGCTGCAGTGAGGGTGGGAGCAGTGAGAGCGGGTGCAGTGGGTGTGGGTCCAGTGAGAGCGGGTGCAGTGAGTGTGGGTGCAGTGAGAGCGGGTGCAGTGGGTGTGGGTGCAGTGAGAGCGGGTGCAGTGAGTGTGGGTGCAGTGAGAGCGGGTGCAGTGGGTGTGGGTGCAGTGAGAGCGGGTGCAGTGAGTGTGGGTGCAGTGAGAGCGGGTGCAGTGAGTGTGGGTGCAGTGAGAGCAGGTGCAGTGAGTGTGGGTGCAGTGAGAGCGGGTGCAGTGCGTGTGGGTGCAGTGAGAGCGGGTGCAGTGGGTGTGGGTGCAGTGAGAGCGGGTGCAGTGCGTATGGGTGCAGTGAGAGCGGGTGCAGTGGGTGTGGGTGCAGTGAGAGCGGGTGCAGTGGGTGTGGGTGCAGTGAGTGCGGGTGCAGTGAGTCCGGGTGCAGTGAGAGCGGGTGCAGTGAGTGTGGGTGCAGTGAGAGCGGGTGCAGTGAGAGCGGGTGCAGTGAGTGTGGGTGCAGTGAGAGCGGGTGCAGTGAGTGTGGGTGCAGTGAGAGCGGGTGCAGTGAGTGTGGGTGCAGTGAGAGCGTGTGCAGTGGGTGTGGGTGCAGTGAGAGCGGGTGTAGTGAGAGCGGGTGCAGTGAGTGCGGGTGCAGTGGGTGTGGGTGCAGTGAGAGCGGGTGTAGTGAGAGCGGGTGCAGTGGGTGTGGGTGCAGTGAGTGCGGGTGCAGTGGGAGCGGGTGCAGTGGGTGTGGGTGCAGTGAGAGCGGGTGCAGTGAGTGTGGGTGCAGTGAGAGCGGGTGCAGTGCGTGTGGGTGCAGTGAGAGCGGGTGCAGTGGGTGTGGGTGCAGTGAGTGCGGGTGCAGTGAGAGCGGGTGCAGTGGGTGTGGGTGCAGTGAGAGCGGGTGCAGTGAGTGTGGGTGCAGTGAGAGCGGGTGCAGTGCGTGTGGGTGCAGTGAGAGCGGGTGCAGTGGGTGTGGGTGCAGTGAGAGCGGGTGCAGTGCATGTGGGTGCAGTGAGAGCGGGTGCAGTGAGTGTGGGTGCAGTGAGAGCGGGTGCAGTGAGAGCGGGTGCAGTGAGTGCGGGTGCAGTGAGAGCGGGTGCAGTGAGAGCGGGGGCAGTGAGTGTGGGTGCAGTGAGAGCGGGTGCAGTGAGTGTGGGTGCAGTGAGTGTGGGTGCAGTGAGAGCGTGTGCAGTGGGTGTGGGTGCAGTGAGAGCGGGTGTAGTGAGAGCGGGTGCAGTGAGTGCGGGTGCAGTGGGTGTGGGTGCAGTGAGAGAGGGTGTAGTGAGAGCGGGTGCAGTGGGTGTGGGTGCAGTGAGTGCGGGTGCAGTGGGAGCGGGTGCAGTGGGTGTGGGTGCAGTGAGAGCGGGTGCAGTGAGTGTGGGTGCAGTGAGAGCGGGTGCAGTGCGTGTGGGTGCAGTGAGAGCGGGTGCAGTGAGAGCGGTTGCAGTGAGTGTGGGTGCAGTGAGAGCCGGTGCAGTGAGTGTGGGTGCAGTGAGAGCGGGTGCAGTGAGTGTGGGTGCAGTGAGTGTGGGTGCAGTGAGGGCAGGTGCAGTGAGTGTGAGTGCAGTGAGAGTGGGTGCAGTGAGTGTGGGTGCAGTGAGAGCGGATGCAGTGAGTGTGGGTGCAGTGAGAGCGGGTGCAGTGAGTGTGTGTGCAGTGAGAGCGGATGCAGTGAGAGCGGCTGCAGTGAGTGTGGGAGCAGTGAGAGCGGGTGCAGTGAGTGTGGGTGCAGTGAGAGCGGGTGCAGTGCGTGTGGGTGCAGTGGGTGTGGGTGCAGTGGGTGTGGGTGCAGTGAGAGCGGGTGCAGTGGGTGTGGGTGCAGTGAGTGCGGGTGCAGTGAGAGCGGGTGCAGTGAGTGTGGGTGCAGTGAGAGCGGGTGCAGTGAGAGCGGGTGCAGTGAGAGCGGGTGCAGTGAGTGTGGGTGCAGTGAGAGCGGGTGCAGTGGGTGTGGGTCCAGTGAGAGCGGGTGCAGTGAGTGTGGGTGCAGTGAGAGCGGGTGCAGTGGGTGTGGGTGCAGTGAGAGCGGGTGCAGTGAGTGTGGGTGCAGTGAGAGCGGGTGCAGTGGGTGTGGGTGCAGTGAGAGCGGGTGCAGTGAGTGAGGGTGCAGTGAGAGCGGGTGCAGTGAGTGTGGGTGCAGTGAGAGCGGGTGCAGTGAGTGTGGGTGCAGTGAGAGCGGGTGCAGTGAGTGTGGGTGCAGTGAGAGCGGGTGCAGTGGGTGTGGGTGCAGTGAGAGCGGGTGCAGTGCGTGTGGGTGCAGTGAGAGCGGGTGCAGTGGGTGTGGGTGCAGTGAGAGCGGGTGCAGTGGGTGTGTGTGCAGTGAGTGCGGGTGCAGTGAGTGCGGGTGCAGTGAGAGCGGGTGCAGTGAGTGTGGGTGCAGTGAGAGCGGGTGCAGTGAGAGCGGGTGCCGTGGGTGTGGGTGCAGTGAGAGCGGGTGCAGTGAGAGCGGGTGCAGTGGGTGTGGGTGCAGTGAGAGCGGGTGCAGTGGGTGTGGGTGCAGTGAGTGCGGGTGCAGTGGGTGTGGGTGCAGTGAGAGCGGGTGCAGTGAGTGTGGGTGCAGTGAGAGCGGGTGCAGTGAGTGTGGGTGCAGTGAGTGCGGGTGCAGTGGGTGTGGGTGCAGTGAGAGCGGGTGCAGTGAGTGCGGGTGCAGTGGGAGTGGGTGCAGTGAGAGCGGGTGCAGTGGGTGTGGGTGCAGTGAGAGCGGGTGCAGTGAGTGTGGGTGCAGTGAGAGCGGGTGCAGTGGGTGTGGGTGCAGTGAGAGCGGGTGCAGTGAGTGTGGGTGCAGTGAGAGCGGGTGCAGTGAGTGTGGGTGCAGTGAGTGCGGGTGCAGTGGGTGTGGGTGCAGTGAGAGCGGGTGCAGTGAGAGCGGGTGAAGTGAGTGCGGGTGCAGTGAGAGCGGGTGCAGTGGGTGTGGGTGCAGTGAGAGCGAGTGCAGTGGGTGTGGGTGCAGTGAGAGCGGGTGCAGTGAGTGTGGGTGCAGTGAGTGCGGGTGCAGTGAGAGCGGGTGCAGTGAGAGCGGGTGCAGTGAGAGCGGGTGCAGTGAGAGCGGGTGCAGTGGGTGTGGGTGCAGTGAGAGAGGGTGCAGTGGGTGTGGGTGCAGTGAGTGCGGGTGCAGTGAGTGTGGGTGCAGTGAGAGCGGGTGCAGTGAGTGTGGGTGCAATGAGAGCGGGTGCAGTGAGTGTGGGTGCAGTGAGAGCGGGTGCAGTGAGTGTGGGTGCAGTGAGAGCGGGTGCAGTGAGTGTGGGTGCAGTGAGAGCGTGTGCAGTGGGTGTGGGTGCAGTGAGAGCGGGTGTAGTGAGAGCGGGTGCAGTGAGTGCGGGTGCAGTGGGTGTGGGTGCAGTGAGAGCGGGTGTAGTGAGAGCGGGTGCAGTGGGTGTGGGTGCAGTGAGTGCGGGTGCAGTGGGAGCGGGTGCAGTGAGAGCGGGTGCAGTGGGTGTGGGTGCAGTGAGTGCGGGTGCAGTGGGAGCGGGTGCAGTGAGAGCGGGTGCAGTGAGAGCGGGTGCAGTGAGAGCGGGTGCAGTGAGTGTGGGTGCAGTGAGAGCGGGTGCAGTGAGTGTGGGTGCAGTGAGAGCGGGTGCAGTGAGTGTGGGTGCAGTGAGGGCGGGTGCAGTGAGGGCGGGTGCAGTGAGAGCGGGTGCAGTGGGTGTGGGTGCAGTGAGAGCGGGTGCAGTGAGTGTGGGTGCAGTGAGAGCGGGTGCAGTGGGTGTGGGTGCAGTGAGAGCGGGTGCAGTGAGTGTGGGTGCAGTGAGAGCGGGTGCAGTGCGTGTGGGTGCAGTGAGAGCAGGTGCAGTGGGTGTGGGTGCAGTGAGAGCGGGTGCAGTGCATGTGGGTGCAGTGAGAGCGGGTGCAGTGAGTGTGGGTGCAGTGAGAGCGGGTGCAGTGAGAGCGGGTGCAGTGAGTGCGGGTGCAGTGAGAGCGGGTGCAGTGAGAGCGGGGGCAGTGAGTGTGGGTGCAGTGAGAGCGGGTGCAGTGAGTGTGGGTGCAGTGAGAGCGGGTGCAGTGAGTGTGGGTGCAGTGAGAGCGGGTGCAGTGGGTGTGGGTGCAGTGAGAGCGGGTGCAGTGAGAGCGGGTGCAGTGAGTGCGGGTGCAGTGAGAGCGGGTGCAGTGAATGTGGGTGCAGTGAGTGTGAGTGCAGTGAGAGTGGGTGCAGTGAGTGTGGGTGCAGTGAGGGCGGGTGCAGTGAGAGCGGGTGCAGTGAGTGTGGGTGCAGTGAGTGTGGGTGCAGTGAGGGCGGGTGCAGTGAGTGTGAGTGCAGTGAGTGTGGGTGCAGTGAGAGCGGGTGCAGTGAGTGTGGGTGCAGGGAGAGCGGGTGCAGTGAGTGTGGGTGCAGTGAGTGTGGGTGCAGTGAGGGCGGGTGCAGTGAGTGTGAGTGCAGTGAGAGTGGGTGCAGTGAGTGTGGGTGCAGTGAGAGCGGGTGCAGTGAGTGTGGGTGCAGTGAGAGCGAGTGCAGTGAGAGCGGGTGCAGTGGGTGTTGCTGCAGGGAGAGCGGGGGCAGTGGGTGTGGGTGCAGTGAGTGCGGGTGCAGTGGGTGTGGGTGCAGTGAGAGCGGGTGCAGTGAGTGTGGGTGCAGTGAGAGCGGGTGCAGTGAGTGTGGGTGCAGTGAGTGCGGGTGCAGTGGGTGTGGGTGCAGTGAGAGCGGGTGCAGTGAGTGCGGGTGCAGTGGGAGTGGGTGCAGTGAGAGCGGGTGCAGTGGGTGTGGGTGCAGTGAGAGCGGGTGCAGTGAGTGTGGGTGCAGTGAGAGCGGGTGCAGTGGGTGTGGGTGCAGTGAGAGCGGGTGCAGTGAGTGTGGGTGCAGTGAGAGCGGGTGCAGTGAGTGTGGGTGCAGTGAGTGAGGGTGCAGTGGGTGTGGGTGCAGTGAGAGCGGGTGCAGTTAGAGCGGGTGCAGTGAGTGCGGGTGCAGTGAGAGCGGGTGCAGTGAGAGCGGGTGCAGTGGGTGTGGGTGCAGTGAGAGCGGGTGCAATGGGTGTGGGTGCAGTGAGAGCGGGTGCAGTGAGTGTGGGTGCAGTGAGTGCGGGTGCAGTGAGAGCGGGTGCAGTGAGAGCGGGTGCAGTGAGAGCGGGTGCAGTGAGAGCGGGTGCAGTGGGTGTGGGTGCAGTGAGAGAGGGTGCAGTGGGTGTGGGTGCAGTGAGAGCGGGTGCAGTGAGTGTGGGTGCAGTGAGAGCGGGTGCAGTGAGTGTGGGTGCAGTGAGAGCGGGTGCAGTGAGTGTGGGTGCAGTGAGAGCGGGTGCAGTGAGTGTGGGTGCAGTGAGTGTGGGTGCAGTGAGGGCGGGTGCAGTGAGTGTGAGTGCAGTGAGAGTGGGTGCAGTGAGTGTGGGTGCAGTGAGAGCGGGTGCAGTGAGTGTGGGTGCAGTGAGAGCAGGTGCAGTGAGTGTGGGTGCAGTGAGAGCGGGTGCAGTGAGTGTGGGTGCAGTGAGTGTGGGTGCAGTGAGAGCGGGTGCAGTGAGTGTGGGTGCAGTGAGTGTGGGTGCAGTGAGAGCGGGTGCAGTGAGTGTGGGAGCAGTGAGAGCGGATGCAGTGAGTGTGGGTGCAGTGAGAGCGGGTGCAGTGAGTGTGTGTGCAGTGAGAGCGGATGCAGTGAGAGCGGCTGCAGTGAGGGTGGGAGCAGTGAGAGCGGGTGCAGTGGGTGTGGGTCCAGTGAGAGCGGGTGCAGTGAGTGTGGGTGCAGTGAGAGCGGGTGCAGTGGGTGTGGGTGCAGTGAGAGCGGGTGCAGTGAGTGTGGGTGCAGTGAGAGCGGGTGCAGTGGGTGTGGGTGCAGTGAGAGCGGGTGCAGTGAGTGTGGGTGCAGTGAGAGCGGGTGCAGTGAGTGTGGGTGCAGTGAGAGCGGGTGCAGTGAGTGTGGGTGCAGTGAGAGCGGGTGCAGTGCGTGTGGGTGCAGTGAGAGCGGGTGCAGTGGGTGTGGGTGCAGTGAGAGCAGGTGCAGTGCGTATGGGTGCAGTGAGAGCGGGTGCAGTGGGTGTGGGTGCAGTGAGAGCGGGTGCAGTGGGTGTGGGTGCAGTGAGTGCGGGTGCAGTGAGTGCGGGTGCAGTGAGAGCGGGTGCAGTGAGTGTGGGTGCAGTGAGAGCGGGTGCAGTGAGAGCGGGTGCAGTGAGTGTGGGTGCAGTGAGAGCGGGTGCAGTGAGTGTGGGTGCAGTGAGAGCGGGTGCAGTGAGTGTGGGTGCAGTGAGAGCGTGTGCAGTGGGTGTGGGTGCAGTGAGAGCGGGTGTAGTGAGAGCGGGTGCAGTGAGTGCGGGTGCAGTGGGTGTGGGTGCAGTGAGAGCGGGTGTAGTGAGAGCGGGTGCAGTGGGTGTGGGTGCAGTGAGTGCGGGTGCAGTGGGAGCGGGTGCAGTGGGTGTGGGTGCAGTGAGAGCGGGTGCAGTGAGTGTGGGTGCAGTGAGAGCGGGTGCAGTGCGTGTGGGTGCAGTGAGAGCGGGTGCAGTGGGTGTGGGTGCAGTGAGTGCGGGTGCAGTGAGAGCGGGTGCAGTGGGTGTGGGTGCAGTGAGAGCGGGTGCAGTGAGTGTGGGTGCAGTGAGAGCGGGTGCAGTGCGTGTGGGTGCAGTGAGAGCGGGTGCAGTGGGTGTGGGTGCAGTGAGAGCGGGTGCAGTGCATGTGGGTGCAGTGAGAGCGGGTGCAGTGAGTGTGGGTGCAGTGAGAGCGGGTGCAGTGAGAGCGGGTGCAGTGAGTGCGGGTGTAGTGAGAGCGGGTGCAGTGAGAGCGGGGGCAGTGAGTGTGGGTGCAGTGAGAGCGGGTGCAGTGAGTGTGGGTGCAGTGAGTGTGGGTGCAGTGAGAGCGTGTGCAGTGGGTGTGGGTGCAGTGAGAGCGGGTGTAGTGAGAGCGGGTGCAGTGAGTGCGGGTGCAGTGGGTGTGGGTGCAGTGAGAGCGGGTGTAGTGAGAGCGGGTGCAGTGGGTGTGGGTGCAGTGAGTGCGGGTGCAGTGGGAGCGGGTGCAGTGGGTGTGGGTGCAGTGAGAGCGGGTGCAGTGAGTGTAGGTGCAGTGAGAGCGGGTGCAGTGCGTGTGGGTGCAGTGAGAGCGGGTGCAGTGAGAGCGGTTGCAGTGAGTGTGGGTGCAGTGAGAGCCGGTGCAGTGAGTGTGGGTGCAGTGAGAGCGGGTGCAGTGAGTGTGGGTGCAGTGAGTGTGGGTGCAGTGAGGGCAGGTGCAGTGAGTGTGAGTGCAGTGAGAGTGGGTGCAGTGAGTGTGGGTGCAGTGAGAGCGGATGCAGTGAGTGTGGGTGCAGTGAGAGCGGATGCAGTGAGTGTGTGTGCAGTGAGAGCGGATGCAGTGAGAGCGGCTGCAGTGAGTGTGGGAGCAGTGAGAGCGGGTGCAGTGAGTGTGGGTGCAGTGAGAGCGGGTGCAGTGCGTGTGGGTGCAGTGGGTGTGGGTGCAGTGGGTGTGGGTGCAGTGAGAGCGGGTGCAGTGGGTGTGGGTGCAGTGAGTGCGGGTGCAGTGAGAGCGGGTGCAGTGAGTGTGGGTGCAGTGAGAGCGGGTGCAGTGAGAGCGGGTGCAGTGAGAGCGGGTGCAGTGAGTGTGGGTGCAGTGAGAGCGGGTGCAGTGGGTGTGGGTCCAGTGAGAGCGGGTGCAGTGAGTGTGGGTGCAGTGAGAGCGGGTGCAGTGGGTGTGGGTGCAGTGAGAGCGGGTGCAGTGAGTGTGGGTGCAGTGAGAGCGGGTGCAGTGGGTGTGGGTGCAGTGAGAGCGGGTGCAGTGAGTGAGGGTGCAGTGAGAGCGGGTGCAGTGAGTGTGGGTGCAGTGAGAGCGGGTGCAGTGAGTGTGGGTGCAGTGAGAGCGGGTGCAGTGAGTGTGGGTGCAGTGAGAGCGGGTGCAGTGGGTGTGGGTGCAGTGAGAGCGGGTGCAGTGCGTGTGGGTGCAGTGAGAGCGGGTGCAGTGGGTGTGGGTGCAGTGAGAGCGGGTGCAGTGGGTGTGTGTGCAGTGAGTGCGGGTGCAGTGAGTGCGGGTGCAGTGAGAGCGGGTGCAGTGAGTGTGGGTGCAGTGAGAGCGGGTGCAGTGAGAGCGGGTGCCGTGGGTGTGGGTGCAGTGAGAGCGGGTGCAGTGAGAGCGGGTGCAGTGGGTGTGGGTGCAGTGAGAGCGGGTGCAGTGGGTGTGGGTGCAGTGAGTGCGGGTGCAGTGGGTGTGGGTGCAGTGAGAGCGGGTGCAGTGAGTGTGGGTGCAGTGAGAGCGGGTGCAGTGAGTGTGGGTGCAGTGAGTGCGGGTGCAGTGGGTGTGGGTGCAGTGAGAGCGGGTGCAGTGAGTGCGGGTGCAGTGGGAGTGGGTGCAGTGAGAGCGGGTGCAGTGGGTGTGGGTGCAGTGAGAGCGGGTGCAGTGAGTGTGGGTGCAGTGAGAGCGGGTGCAGTGGGTGTGGGTGCAGTGAGAGCGGGTGCAGTGAGTGTGGGTGCAGTGAGAGCGGGTGCAGTGAGTGTGGGTGCAGTGAGTGCGGGTGCAGTGGGTGTGGGTGCAGTGAGAGCGGGTGCAGTGAGAGCGGGTGAAGTGAGTGCGGGTGCAGTGAGAGCGGGTGCAGTGGGTGTGGGTGCAGTGAGAGCGAGTGCAGTGGGTGTGGGTGCAGTGAGAGCGGGTGCAGTGAGTGTGGGTGCAGTGAGTGCGGCTGCAGTGAGAGCGGGTGCAGTGAGAGCGGGTGCAGTGAGAGCGGGTGCAGTGAGAGCGGGTGCAGTGGGTGTGGGTGCAGTGAGAGAGGGTGCAGTGGGTGTGGGTGCAGTGAGTGCGGGTGCAGTGAGTGTGGGTGCAGTGAGAGCGGGTGCAGTGAGTGTGGGTGCAATGAGAGCGGGTGCAGTGAGTGTGGGTGCAGTGAGAGCGGGTGCAGTGAGTGTGGGTGCAGTGAGTGTGGGTGCAGTGAGGGCGGGTGCAGTGAGTGTGGGTGCAGTGAGAGCGGGTGCAGTGAGTGTGGGTGCAGTGAGAGCGGGTGCAGTGAGAGCGGGTGCAGTGAGAGCGGGTGCAGTGAGTGTGGGTGCTGTGAGAGCGGGTGCAGTGAGTGTGGGTGCAGTGAGAGCGGGTGCAGTGAGAGCGGGTGCAGTGAGTGCGGGTGCAGTGAGAGCGGGTGCAGTGAGAGCGGGTGCAGTGAGAGCGGTTGCAGTGAGTGTGGGTGCAGTGAGAGCCGGTGCAGTGAGTGTGGGTGCAGTGAGAGCGGGTGCAGTGAGTGTGGGTGCAGTGAGTGTGGGTGCAGTGAGGGCAGGTGCAGTGAGTGTGAGTGCAGTGAGAGTGGGTGCAGTGAGTGTGGGTGCAGTGAGAGCGGATGCAGTGAGTGTGGGTGCAGTGAGAGCGGGTGCAGTGAGTGTGTGTGCAGTGAGAGCGGATGCAGTGAGAGCGGCTGCAGTGAGTGTGGGAGCAGTGAGAGCGGGTGCAGTGAGTGTGGGTGCAGTGAGAGCGGGTGCAGTGAGTGTGGGTGCAGTGGGTGTGGGTGCAGTGGGTGTGGGTGCAGTGAGAGCGGGTGCAGTGGGTGTGGGTGCAGTGAGTGCGGGTGCAGTGAGAGCGGGTGCAGTGAGTGTGGGTGCAGTGAGAGCGGGTGCAGTGAGAGCGGGTGCAGTGAGAGCGGGTGCAGTGAGTGTGGGTGCAGTGAGAGCGGGTGCAGTGGGTGTGGGTCCAGTGAGAGCGGGTGCAGTGAGTGTGGGTGCAGTGAGAGCGGGTGCAGTGGGTGTGGGTGCAGTGAGAGCGGGTGCAGTGAGTGTGGGTGCAGTGAGAGCGGGTGCAGTGGGTGTGGGTGCAGTGAGAGCGGGTGCAGTGAGTGAGGGTGCAGTGAGAGCGGGTGCAGTGAGTGTGGGTGCAGTGAGAGCGGGTGCAGTGAGTGTGGGTGCAGTGAGAGCGGGTGCAGTGAGTGTGGGTGCAGTGAGAGCGGGTGCAGTGGGTGTGGGTGCAGTGAGAGCGGGTGCAGTGCGTGTGGGTGCAGTGAGAGCGGGTGCAGTGGGTGTGGGTGCAGTGAGAGCGGGTGCAGTGGGTGTGTGTGCAGTGAGTGCGGGTGCAGTGAGTGCGGGTGCAGTGAGAGCGGGTGCAGTGAGTGTGGGTGCAGTGAGAGCGGGTGCAGTGAGAGCGGGTCCCGTGGGTGTGGGTGCAGTGAGAGCGGGTGCAGTGAGAGCGGGTGCAGTGGGTGTGGGTGCAGTGAGAGCGGGTGCAGTGGGTGTGGGTGCAGTGAGTGCGGGTGCAGTGGGTGTGGGTGCAGTGAGAGCGGGTGCAGTGAGTGTGGGTGCAGTGAGAGCGGGTGCAGTGAGTGTGGGTGCAGTGAGTGCGGGTGCAGTGGGTGTGGGTGCAGTGAGAGCGGGTGCAGTGAGTGCGGGTGCAGTGGGAGTGGATGCAGTGAGAGCGGGTGCAGTGGGTGTGGGTGCAGTGAGTGTGGGTGCAGTGAGAGCGGGTGCAGTGAGAGCGGGTGCAGTGAGTGTGGGTGCAGTGAGAGCGGGTGCAGTGAGTGTGGGTGCAGTGAGAGCGTGTGCAGTGGGTGTGGGTGCAGTGAGAGCGGGTGCAGTGAGTGTGGGTGCAGTGAGAGCGTGTGCAGTGGGTGTGGGTGCAGTGAGAGCGGGTGTAGTGAGAGCGGGTGCAGTGAGTGCGGGTGCAGTGGGTGTGGGTGCAGTGAGAGCGGGTGTAGTGAGAGCGGGTGCAGTGGGTGTGGGTGCAGTGAGTGCGGGTGCAGTGGGAGCGGGTGCAGTGGGTGTGGGTGCAGTGAGAGCGGGTGCAGTGAGTGTGGGTGCAGTGAGAGCGGGTGCAGTGCGTGTGGGTGCAGTGAGAGCGGGTGCAGTGGGTGTGGGTGCAGTGAGTGCGGGTGCAGTGAGAGCGGGTGCAGTGGGTGTGGGTGCAGTGAGAGCGGGTGCAGTGAGTGTGGGTGCAGTGAGAGCGGGTGCAGTGCGTGTGGGTGCAGTGAGAGCGGGTGCAGTGGGTGTGGGTGCAGTGAGAGCGGGTGCAGTGCATGTGGGTGCAGTGAGAGCGGGTGCAGTGAGTGTGGGTGCAGTGAGAGCGGGTGCAGTGAGAGCGGGTGCAGTGAGTGCGGGTGCAGTGAGAGCGGGTGCAGTGAGAGCGGGGGCAGTGAGTGTGGGTGCAGTGAGAGCGGGTGCAGTGAGTGTGGGTGCAGTGAGTGTGGGTGCAGTGAGAGCGTGTGCAGTGGGTGTGGGTGCAGTGAGAGCGGGTGTAGTGAGAGCGGGTGCAGTGAGTGCGGGTGCAGTGGGTGTGGGTGCAGTGAGAGCGGGTGTAGTGAGAGCGGGTGCAGTGGGTGTGGGTGCAGTGAGTGCGGGTGCAGTGGGAGCGGGTGCAGTGGGTGTGGGTGCAGTGAGAGCGGGTGCAGTGAGTGTGGGTGCAGTGAGAGCGGGTGCAGTGCGTGTGGGTGCAGTGAGAGCGGGTGCAGTGAGAGCGGTTGCAGTGAGTGTGGGTGCAGTGAGAGCCGGTGCAGTGAGTGTGGGTGCAGTGAGAGCGGGTGCAGTGAGTGTGGGTGCAGCGAGTGTGGGTGCAGTGAGGGCAGGTGCAGTGAGTGTGAGTGCAGTGAGAGTGGGTGCAGTGAGTGTGGGTGCAGTGAGAGCGGATGCAGTGAGTGTGGGTGCAGTGAGAGCGGGTGCAGTGAGTGTGTGTGCAGTGAGAGCGGATGCAGTGAGAGCGGCTGCAGTGAGTGTGGGAGCAGTGAGAGCGGGTGCAGTGAGTGTGGGTGCAGTGAGAGCGGGTGCAGTGCGTGTGGGTGCAGTGGGTGTGGGTGCAGTGGGTGTGGGTGCAGTGAGAGCGGGTGCAGTGGGTGTGGGTGCAGTGAGTGCGGGTGCAGTGAGAGCGGGTGCAGTGAGTGTGGGTGCAGTGAGAGCGGGTGCAGTGAGAGCGGGTGCAGTGAGAGCGGGTGCAGTGAGTGTGGGTGCAGTGAGAGCGGGTGCAGTGGGTGTGGGTCCAGTGAGAGCGGGTGCAGTGAGTGTGGGTGCAGTGAGAGCGGGTGCAGTGGGTGTGGGTGCAGTGAGAGCGGGTGCAGTGAGTGTGGGTGCAGTGAGAGCGGGTGCAGTGGGTGTGGGTGCAGTGAGAGCGGGTGCAGTGAGTGAGGGTGCAGTGAGAGCGGGTGCAGTGAGTGTGGGTGCAGTGAGAGCGGGTGCAGTGAGTGTGGGTGCAGTGAGAGCGGGTGCAGTGAGTGTGGGTGCAGTGAGAGCGGGTGCAGTGTGTGTGGGTGCAGTGAAAGCGGGTGCAGTGCGTGTGGGTGCAGTGAGAGCGGGTGCAGTGGGTGTGGGTGCAGTGAGAGCGGGTGCAGTGGGTGTGTGTGCAGTGAGTGCGGGTGCAGTGAGTGCGGGTGCAGTGAGAGCGGGTGCAGTGAGTGTGGGTGCAGTGAGAGCGGGTGCAGTGAGAGCGGGTGCCGTGGGTGTGGGTGCAGTGAGAGCGGGTGCAGTGAGAGCGGGTGCAGTGGGTGTGGGTGCAGTGAGAGCGGGTGCAGTGGGTGTGGGTGCAGTGAGTGCGGGTGCAGTGGGTGTGGGTGCAGTGAGAGCGGGTGCAGTGAGTGTGGGTGCAGTGAGAGCGGGTGCAGTGAGTGTGGGTGCAGTGAGTGCGGGTGCAGTGGGTGTGGGTGCAGTGAGAGCGGGTGCAGTGAGTGCGGGTGCAGTGGGAGTGGGTGCAGTGAGAGCGGGTGCAGTGGGTGTGGGTGCAGTGAGAGCGGGTGCAGTGAGTGTGGGTGCAGTGAGAGCGGGTGCAGTGGGTGTGGGTGCAGTGAGAGCGGGTGCAGTGAGTGTGGGTGCAGTGAGAGCGGGTGCAGTGAGTGTGGGTGCAGTGAGTGCGGGTGCAGTGGGTGTGGGTGCAGTGAGAGCGGGTGCAGTGAGAGCGGGTGAAGTGAGTGCGGGTGCAGTGAGAGCGGGTGCAGTGGGTGTGGGTGCAGTGAGAGCGAGTGCAGTGGGTGTGGGTGCAGTGAGAGCGGGTGCATTGAGTGTGGGTGCAGTGAGTGCGGGTGCAGTGAGAGCGGGTGCAGTGAGAGCGGGTGCAGTGAGAGCGGGTGCAGTGGGTGTGGGTGCAGTGAGAGAGGGTGCAGTGGGTGTGGGTGCAGTGAGTGCGGGTGCAGTGAGTGTGGTGCAGTGAGAGCGGGTGCAGTGAGTGTGGGTGCAATGAGAGCGGGTGCAGTGAGTGTGGGTGCAGTGAGAGCGGGTGCAGTGAGTGTGGGTGCAGTGAGTGTGGGTGCAGTGAGGGCGGGTGCAGTGAGTGTGGGTGCAGTGAGAGCGGGTGCAGTGAGTGTGGGTGCAGTGAGAGCGGGTGCAGTGAGAGCGGGTGCAGTGAGAGCGGGTGCAGTGAGTGTGGGTGCAGTGAGAGCGGGTGCAGTGAGTGTGGTTGCAGTGAGAGCGGGTGCAGTGAGAGCGGGTGCAGTGAGTGCGGGTGCAGTGAGAGCGGGTGCAGTGAGAGCGGGTGCAGTGAGAGCGGTTGCAGTGAGTGTGGGTGCAGTGAGAGCCGGTGCAGTGAGTGTGGGTGCAGTGAGAGCGGGTGCAGTGAGTGTGGGTGCAGTGAGTGTGGGTGCAGTGAGGGCATGTGCAGTGAGTGTGAGTGCAGTGAGAGTGGGTGCAGTGAGTGTGGGTGCAGTGAGAGCGGATGCAGTGAGTGTGGGTGCAGTGAGAGCGGGTGCAGTGAGTGTGTGTGCAGTGAGAGCGGATGCAGTGAGAGCGGCTGCAGTGAGTGTGGGAGCAGTGAGAGCGGGTGCAGTGAGTGTGGGTGCAGTGAGAGCGGGTGCAGTGAGTGTGGGTGCAGTGGGTGTGGGTGCAGTGGGTGTGGGTGCAGTGAGAGCGGGTGCAGTGGGTGTGGGTGCAGTGAGTGCGGGTGCAGTGAGAGCGGGTGCAGTGAGTGTGGGTGCAGTGAGAGCGGGTGCAGTGAGAGCGGGTGCAGTGAGAGCGGGTGCAGTGAGTGTGGGTGCAGTGAGAGCGGGTGCAGTGGGTGTGGGTCCAGTGAGAGCGGGTGCAGTGAGTGTGGGTGCAGTGAGAGCGGGTGCAGTGGGTGTGGGTGCAGTGAGAGCGGGTGCAGTGAGTGTGGGTGCAGTGAGAGCGGGTGCAGTGGGTGTGGGTGCAGTGAGAGCGGGTGCAGTGAGTGAGGGTGCAGTGAGAGCGGGTGCAGTGAGTGTGGGTGCAGTGAGAGCGGGTGCAGTGAGTGTGGGTGCAGTGAGAGCGGGTGCAGTGAGTGTGGGTGCAGTGAGAGCGGGTGCAGTGGGTGTGGGTGCAGTGAGAGCGGGTGCAGTGCGTGTGGGTGCAGTGAGAGCGGGTGCAGTGGGTGTGGGTGCAGTGAGAGCGGGTGCAGTGGGTGTGTGTGCAGTGAGTGCGGGTGCAGTGAGTGCGGGTGCAGTGAGAGCGGGTGCAGTGAGTGTGGGTGCAGTGAGAGCGGGTGCAGTGAGAGCGGGTGCCGTGGGTGTGGGTGCAGTGAGAGCGGGTGCAGTGAGAGCGGGTGCAGTGGGTGTGGGTGCAGTGAGAGCGGGTGCAGTGGGTGTGGGTGCAGTGAGTGCGGGTGCAGTGGGTGTGGGTGCAGTGAGAGCGGGTGCAGTGAGTGTGGGTGCAGTGAGAGCGGGTGCAGTGAGTGTGGGTGCAGTGAGTGCGGGTGCAGTGGGTGTGGGTGCAGTGAGAGCGGGTGCAGTGAGTGCGGGTGCAGTGGGAGTGGGTGCAGTGAGAGCGGGTGCAGTGGGTGTGGGTGCAGTGAGTGTGGGTGCAGTGAGAGCGGGTGCAGTGAGAGCGGGTGCAGTGAGTGTGGGTGCAGTGAGAGCGGGTGCAGTGAGTGTGGGTGCAGTGAGAGCGTGTGCAGTGGGTGTGGGTGCAGTGAGAGCGGGTGCAGTGAGTGTGGGTGCAGTGAGAGCGTGTGCAGTGGGTGTGGATGCAGTGAGAGCGGGTGTAGTGAGAGCGGGTGCAGTGAGTGCGGGTGCAGTGGGTGTGGGTGCAGTGAGAGCGGGTGTAGTGAGAGCGGGTGCAGTGGGTGTGGGTGCAGTGAGTGCGGGTGCAGTGGGAGCGGGTGCAGTGGGTGTGGGTGCAGTGAGAGCGGGTGCAGTGAGTGTGGGTGCAGTGAGAGCGGGTGCAGTGCGTGTGGGTGCAGTGAGAGCGGGTGCAGTGGGTGTGGGTGCAGTGAGTGCGGGTGCAGTGAGAGCGGGTGCAGTGGGTGTGGGTGCAGTGAGAGCGGGTGCAGTGAGTGTGGGTGCAGTGAGAGCGGGTGCAGTGCGTGTGGGTGCAGTGAGAGCGGGTGCAGTGAGAGCGGGTGCAGTGAGTGTGGGTGCAGTGAGAGCGGGTGCAGTGGGTGTGGGTCCAGTGAGAGCGGGTGCAGTGAGTGTGGGTGCAGTGAGAGCGGGTGCAGTGGGTGTGGGTGCAGTGAGAGCGGGTGCAGTGAGTGTGGGTGCAGTGAGAGCGGGTGCAGTGGGTGTGGGTGCAGTGAGAGCGGGTGCAGTGAGTGAGGGTGCAGTGAGAGCGGGTGCAGTGAGTGTGGGTGCAGTGAGAGCGGGTGCAGTGAGTGTGGGTGCAGTGAGAGCGGGTGCAGTGAGTGTGGGTGCAGTGAGAGCGGGTGCAGTGGGTGTGGGTGCAGTGAGAGCGGGTGCAGTGCGTGTGGGTGCAGTGAGAGCGGGTGCAGTGGGTGTGGGTGCAGTGAGAGCGGGTGCAGTGGGTGTGTGTGCAGTGAGTGCGGGTGCAGTGAGTGCGGGTGCAGTGAGAGCGGGTGCAGTGAGTGTGGGTGCAGTGAGAGCGGGTGCAGTGAGAGCGGGTGCCGTGGGTGTGGGTGCAGTGAGAGCGGGTGCAGTGAGAGCGGGTGCAGTGGGTGTGGGTGCAGTGAGAGCGGGTGCAGTGGGTGTGGGTGCAGTGAGTGCGGGTGCAGTGGGTGTGGGTGCAGTGAGAGCGGGTGCAGTGAGTGTGGGTGCAGTGAGAGCGGGTGCAGTGAGTGTGGGTGCAGTGAGTGCGGGTGCAGTGGGTGTGGGTGCAGTGAGAGCGGGTGCAGTGAGTGCGGGTGCAGTGGGAGTGGGTGCAGTGAGAGCGGGTGCAGTGGGTGTGGGTGCAGTGAGTGTGGGTGCAGTGAGAGCGGGTGCAGTGAGAGCGGGTGCAGTGAGTGTGGGTGCAGTGAGAGCGGGTGCAGTGAGTGTGGGTGCAGTGAGAGCGTGTGCAGTGGGTGTGGGTGCAGTGAGAGCGGGTGCAGTGAGTGTGGGTGCAGTGAGAGCGTGTGCAGTGGGTGTGGGTGCAGTGAGAGCGGGTGTAGTGAGAGCGGGTGCAGTGAGTGCGGGTGCAGTGGGTGTGGGTGCAGTGAGAGCGGGTGTAGTGAGAGCGGGTGCAGTGGGTGTGGGTGCAGTGAGTGCGGGTGCAGTGGGAGCGGGTGCAGTGGGTGTGGGTGCAGTGAGAGCGGGTGCAGTGAGTGTGGGTGCAGTGAGAGCGGGTGCAGTGCGTGTGGGTGCAGTGAGAGCGGGTGCAGTGGGTGTGGGTGCAGTGAGTGCGGGTGCAGTGAGAGCGGGTGCAGTGGGTGTGGGTGCAGTGAGAGCGGGTGCAGTGAGTGTGGGTGCAGTGAGAGCGGGTGCAGTGCGTGTGGGTGCAGTGAGAGCGGGTGCAGTGGGTGTGGGTGCAGTGAGAGCGGGTGCAGTGCATGTGGGTGCAGTGAGAGCGGGTGCAGTGAGTGTGGGTGCAGTGAGAGCGGGTGCAGTGAGAGCGGGTGCAGTGAGTGCGGGTGCAGTGAGAGCGGGTGCAGTGAGAGCGGGGGCAGTGAGTGTGGGTGCAGTGAGAGCGGGTGCAGTGAGTGTGGGTGCAGTGAGTGTGGGTGCAGTGAGAGCGTGTGCAGTGGGTGTGGGTGCAGTGAGAGCGGGTGTAGTGAGAGCGGGTGCAGTGAGTGCGGGTGCAGTGGGTGTGGGTGCAGTGAGAGCGGGTGTAGTGAGAGCGGGTGCAGTGGGTGTGGGTGCAGTGAGTGCGGGTGCAGTGGGAGCGGGTGCAGTGGGTGTGGGTGCAGTGAGAGCGGGTGCAGTGAGTGTGGGTGCAGTGAGAGCGGGTGCAGTGCGTGTGGGTGCAGTGAGAGCGGGTGCAGTGAGAGCGGTTGCAGTGAGTGTGGGTGCAGTGAGAGCCGGTGCAGTGAGTGTGGGTGCAGTGAGAGCGGGTGCAGTGAGTGTGGGTGCAGTGAGTGTGGGTGCAGTGAGGGCAGGTGCAGTGAGTGTGAGTGCAGTGAGAGTGGGTGCAGTGAGTGTGGGTGCAGTGAGAGCGGATGCAGTGAGTGTGGGTGCAGTGAGAGCGGGTGCAGTGAGTGTGTGTGCAGTGAGAGCGGATGCAGTGAGAGCGGCTGCAGTGAGTGTGGGAGCAGTGAGAGCGGGTGCAGTGAGTGTGGGTGCAGTGAGAGCGGGTGCAGTGCGTGTGGGTGCAGTGGGTGTGGGTGCAGTGGGTGTGGGTGCAGTGAGAGCGGGTGCAGTGGGTGTGGGTGCAGTGAGTGCGGGTGCAGTGAGAGCGGGTGCAGTGAGTGTGGGTGCAGTGAGAGCGGGTGCAGTGAGAGCGGGTGCAGTGAGAGCGGGTGCAGTGAGTCTGGGTGCAGTGAGAGCGGGTGCAGTGGGTGTGGGTCCAGTGAGAGCGGGTGCAGTGAGTGTGGGTGCAGTGAGAGCGGGTGCAGTGGGTGTGGGTGCAGTGAGAGCGGGTGCAGTGAGTGTGGGTGCAGTGAGAGCGGGTGCAGTGGGTGTGGGTGCAGTGAGAGCGGGTGCAGTGAGTGAGGGTGCAGTGAGAGCGGGTGCAGTGAGTGTGGGTGCAGTGAGAGCGGGTGCAGTGAGTGTGGGTGCAGTGAGAGCGGGTGCAGTGAGTGTGGGTGCAGTGAGAGCGGGTGCAGTGGGTGTGGGTGCAGTGAGAGCGGGTGCAGTGCGTGTGGGTGCAGTGAGAGCGGGTGCAGTGGGTGTGGGTGCAGTGAGAGCGGGTGCAGTGGGTGTGTGTGCAGTGAGTGCGGGTGCAGTGAGTGCGGGTGCAGTGAGAGCGGGTGCAGTGAGTGTGGGTGCAGTGAGAGCGGGTGCAGTGAGAGCGGGTGCCGTGGGTGTGGGTGCAGTGAGAGCGGGTGCAGTGAGAGCGGGTGCAGTGGGTGTGGGTGCAGTGAGAGCGGGTGCAGTGGGTGTGGGTGCAGTGAGTGCGGGTGCAGTGGGTGTGGGTGCAGTGAGAGCGGGTGCAGTGAGTGTGGGTGCAGTGAGAGCGGGTGCAGTGAGTGTGGGTGCAGTGAGTGCGGGTGCAGTGGGTGTGGGTGCAGTGAGAGCGGGTGCAGTGAGTGCGGGTGCAGTGGGAGTGGGTGCAGTGAGAGCGGGTGCAGTGGGTGTGGGTGCAGTGAGAGCGGGTGCAGTGAGTGTGGGTGCAGTGAGAGCGGGTGCAGTGGGTGTGGGTGCAGTGAGAGCGGGTGCAGTGAGTGTGGGTGCAGTGAGAGCGGGTGCAGTGAGTGTGGGTGCAGTGAGTGCGGGTGCAGTGGGTGTGGGTGCAGTGAGAGCGGGTGCAGTGAGAGCGGGTGAAGTGAGTGCGGGTGCAGTGAGAGCGGGTGCAGTGGGTGTGGGTGCAGTGAGAGCGAGTGCAGTGGGTGTGGGTGCAGTGAGAGCGGGTGCAGTGAGTGTGGGTGCAGTGAGTGCGGGTGCAGTGAGAGCGGGTGCAGTGAGAGCGGGTGCAGTGAGAGCGGGTGCAGTGAGAGCGGGTGCAGTGGGTGTGGGTGCAGTGAGAGAGGGTGCAGTGGGTGTGGGTGCAGTGAGTGCGGGTGCAGTGAGTGTGGGTGCAGTGAGAGCGGGTGCAGTGAGTGTGGGTGCAATGAGAGCGGGTGCAGTGAGTGTGGGTGCAGTGAGAGCGGGTGCAGTGAGTGTGGGTGCAGTGAGTGTGGGTGCAGTGAGGGCGGGTGCAGTGAGTGTGGGTGCAGTGAGAGCGGGTGCAGTGAGTGTGGGTGCAGTGAGAGCGGGTGCAGTGAGAGCGGGTGCAGTGAGAGCGGGTGCAGTGAGTGTGGGTGCAGTGAGAGCGGGTGCAGTGAGTGTGGGTGCAGTGAGAGCGGGTGCAGTGAGAGCGGGTGCAGTGAGTGCGGGTGCAGTGAGAGCGGGTGCAGTGAGAGCGGGTGCAGTGAGAGCGGTTGCAGTGAGTGTGGGTGCAGTGAGAGCCGGTGCAGTGAGTGTGGGTGCAGTGAGAGCGGGTGCAGTGAGTGTGGGTGCAGTGAGTGTGGGTGCAGTGAGGGCAGGTGCAGTGAGTGTGAGTGCAGTGAGAGTGGGTGCAGTGAGTGTGGGTGCAGTGAGAGCGGATGCAGTGAGTGTGGGTGCAGTGAGAGCGGGTGCAGTGAGTGTGTGTGCAGTGAGAGCGGATGCAGTGAGAGCGGCTGCAGTGAGTGTGGGAGCAGTGAGAGCGGGTGCAGTGAGTGTGGGTGCAGTGAGAGCGGGTGCAGTGAGTGTGGGTGCAGTGGGTGTGGGTGCAGTGGGTGTGGGTGCAGTGAGAGCGGGTGCAGTGGGTGTGGGTGCAGTGAGTGCGGGTGCAGTGAGAGCGGGTGCAGTGAGTGTGGGTGCAGTGAGAGCGGGTGCAGTGAGAGCGGGTGCAGTGAGAGCGGGTGCAGTGAGTGTGGGTGCAGTGAGAGCGGGTGCAGTGGGTGTGGGTCCAGTGAGAGCGGGTGCAGTGAGTGTGGGTGCAGTGAGAGCGGGTGCAGTGGGTGTGGGTGCAGTGAGAGCGGGTGCAGTGAGTGTGGGTGCAGTGAGAGCGGGTGCAGTGGGTGTGGGTGCAGTGAGAGCGGGTGCAGTGAGTGAGGGTGCAGTGAGAGCGGGTGCAGTGAGTGTGGGTGCAGTGAGAGCGGGTGCAGTGAGTGTGGGTGCAGTGAGAGCGGGTGCAGTGAGTGTGGGTGCAGTGAGAGCGGGTGCAGTGGGTGTGGGTGCAGTGAGAGCGGGTGCAGTGCGTGTGGGTGCAGTGAGAGCGGGTGCAGTGGGTGTGGGTGCAGTGAGAGCGGGTGCAGTGGGTGTGTGTGCAGTGAGTGCGGGTGCAGTGAGTGCGGGTGCAGTGAGAGCGGGTGCAGTGAGTGTGGGTGCAGTGAGAGCGGGTGCAGTGAGAGCGGGTGCCGTGGGTGTGGGTGCAGTGAGAGCGGGTGCAGTGAGAGCGGGTGCAGTGGGTGTGGGTGCAGTGAGAGCGGGTGCAGTGGGTGTGGGTGCAGTGAGTGCGGGTGCAGTGGGTGTGGGTGCAGTGAGAGCGGGTGCAGTGAGTGTGGGTGCAGTGAGAGCGGGTGCAGTGAGTGTGGGTGCAGTGAGTGCGGGTGCAGTGGGTGTGGGTGCAGTGAGAGCGGGTGCAGTGAGTGCGGGTGCAGTGGGAGTGGGTGCAGTGAGAGCGGGTGCAGTGGGTGTGGGTGCAGTGAGAGCGGGTGCAGTGAGTGTGGGTGCAGTGAGAGCGGGTGCAGTGGGTGTGGGTGCAGTGAGAGCGGGTGCAGTGAGTGTGGGTGCAGTGAGAGCGGGTGCAGTGAGTGTGGGTGCAGTGAGTGCGGGTGCAGTGGGTGTGGGTGCAGTGAGAGCGGGTGCAGTGAGAGCGGGTGAAGTGAGTGCGGGTGCAGTGAGAGCGGGTGCAGTGGGTGTGGGTGCAGTGAGAGCGAGTGCAGTGGGTGTGGGTGCAGTGAGAGCGGGTGCAGTGAGTGTGGGTGCAGTGAGTGCGGGTGCAGTGAGAGCGGGTGCAGTGAGAGCGGGTGCAGTGAGAGCGGGTGCAGTGAGAGCGGGTGCAGTGGGTGTGGGTGCAGTGAGAGAGGGTGCAGTGGGTGTGGGTGCAGTGAGTGCGGGTGCAGTGAGTGTGGGTGCAGTGAGAGCGGGTGCAGTGAGTGTGGGTGCAATGAGAGCGGGTGCAGTGAGTGTGGGTGCAGTGAGAGCGGGTGCAGTGAGTGTGGGTGCAGTGAGTGTGGGTGCAGTGAGGGCGGGTGCAGTGAGTGTGAGTGCAGTGAGAGTGGGTGCAGTGAGTGTGGGTGCAGTGAGAGCGGGTGCAGTGAGTGTGGGTGCAGTGAGAACAGGTGCAGTGAGTGTGGGTGCAGTGAGAGCGGGTGCAGTGAGTGTGTGTGCAGTGAGTGTGGGAGCAGTGAGAGCGGATGCAGTGAGTGTGGGTGCAGTGAGAGCGGGTGCAGTGAGTGTGTGTGCAGTGAGTGTCGGAGCAGTGAGAGCGGCTGCAGTGAGTGTGGGAGCAGTGAGAGCGGGTGCAGTGAGTGTGGGTGCAGTGAGGGCGGGTGCAGTGCGTGTGGGTGCAGTGGGTGTGGGTGCAGTGGGTGTGGGTGCAGTGAGAGCGGGTGCAGTGGGTGTGGGTGCAGTGAGTGCGGGTGCAGTGAGAGCGGGTGCAGTGAGTGTTGGTGCAGTGAGAGCGGGTGCAGTGAGAGCGGGTGCAGTGAGAGCGGGTGCAGTGAGTGTGGGTGCAGTGAGAGTGGGTGCAGTGGGTGTGGGTGCAGTGAGAGCGGGTGCAGTGAGTGTGGGTGCTGTGAGAGCGGGTGCAGTGGGTGTGGGTGCAGTGAGAGCGGGTGCAGAGAGTGTGGGTGCAGTGAGAGCGGGTGCAGTGAGTGTGGGTGCAGTGAGAGCGGGTGCAGTGAGAGCGGGTGCAGTGAGAGCGGGTGCAGTGAGAGCGGGTGCAGTGAGTGTGGGTGCAGTGAGAGCGGGTGCAGTGGGTGTGGGTGCAGTGAGAGCGGGTGCAGTGAGAGCGGGTGCAGTGGGTGTGGGTGCAGTGAGAGTGGGTGCAGTGAGTGTGGGTGCAGTGAGTGCGGGTGCAGTGGGTGTGGGTGCAGTGAGAGCGGGTGCAGTGAGTGTGGGTGCAGTGAGAGCGGGTGCAGTGAGTGTGGGTGCAGTGAGTGCGGGTGCAGTGGGTGTGGGTGCAGTGAGAGCGGGTGCAGTGAGTGCGGGTGCAGTGGGAGTGGGTGCAGTGAGAGCGGGTGCAGTGGGTGTGGGTGCAGTGAGAGCGGGTGCAGTGAGTGTGGGTGCAGTGAGAGCGGGTGCAGTGGGTGTGGGTGCAGTGAGAGCGGGTGCAGTGAGTGTGGGTGCAGTGAGAGCGGGTGCAGTGAGTGTGGGTGCAGTGAGTGCGGGTGCAGTGGGTGTGGGTGCAGTGAGAGCGGGTGCAGTGAGAGCGGGTGCAGTGAGTGCGGGTGCAGTGAGAGCGGGTGCAGTGGGTGTGGGTGCAGTGAGAGCGGGTGCAGTGGGTGTGGGTGCAGTGAGAGCGGGTGCAGTGAGTGTGGGTGCAGTGAGTGCGGGTGCAGTGAGAGCGGGTGCAGTGAGAGCGGGTGCAGTGAGAGCGGGTGCAGTGAGAGCGGGTGCAGTGGGTGTGGGTGCAGTGAGAGAGGGTGCAGTGGGTGTGGGTGCAGTGAGTGCGGGTGCAGTGAGTGTGGGTGCAGTGAGAGCGGGTGCAGTGAGTGTGGGTGCAGTGAGAGCGGGTGCAGTGAGTGTGGGTGCAGTGAGAGCGGGTGCAGTGAGTGTGGGTGCAGTGAGTGTGGGTGCAGTGAGGGCGGGTGCAGTGAGTGTGAGTGCAGTGAGAGTGGGTGCAGTGAGTGTGGGTGCAGTGAGAGCGGGTGCAGTGAGTGTGGGTGCAGTGAGAGTGGGTGCAGTGAGTGTGGGTGCAGTGAGAGCGGGTGCAGTGAGTGTGGGTGCAGTGAGAGCGTGTGCAGTGGGTGTGGGTGCAGTGAGAGCGGGTGCAGTGAGTGTGGGTGCAGTGAGAGCGTGTGCAGTGGGTGTGGGTGCAGTGAGAGCGGGTGTAGTGAGAGCGGGTGCAGTGAGTGCGGGTGCAGTGGGTGTGGATGCAGTGAGAGCGGGTGTAGTGAGAGCGGGTGCAGTGGGTGTGGGTGCAGTGAGTGCGGGTGCAGTGGGAGCGGGTGCAGTGGGTGTGGGTGCAGTGAGAGCGGGTGCAGTGAGTGTGGGTGCAGTGAGAGCGGGTGCAGTGCGTGTGGGTGCAGTGAGAGCGGGTGCAGTGGGTGTGGGTGCAGTGAGTGCGGGTGCAGTGAGAGCGGGTGCAGTGGGTGTGGGTGCAGTGAGAGCGGGTGCAGTGAGTGTGGGTGCAGTGAGAGCGGGTGCAGTGCGTGTGGGTGCAGTGAGAGCGGGTGCAGTGGGTGTGGGTGCAGTGAGAGCGGGTGCAGTGCATGTGGGTGCAGTGAGAGCGGGTGCAGTGAGTGTGGGTGCAGTGAGAGCGGGTGCAGTGAGAGCGGGTGCAGTGAGTGCGGGTGCAGTGAGAGCGGGTGCAGTGAGAGCGGGGGCAGTGAGTGTGGGTGCAGTGAGAGCGGGTGCAGTGAGTGTGGGTGCAGTGAGTGTGGGTGCAGTGAGAGCGTGTGCAGTGGGTGTGGGTGCAGTGAGAGCGGGTGTAGTGAGAGCGGGTGCAGTGAGTGCGGGTGCAGTGGGTGTGGGTGCAGTGAGAGCGGGTGTAGTGAGAGCGGGTGCAGTGGGTGTGGGTGCAGTGAGTGCGGGTGCAGTGGGAGCGGGTGCAGTGGGTGTGGGTGCAGTGAGAGCGGGTGCAGTGAGTGTGGGTGCAGTGAGAGCGGGTGCAGTGCGTGTGGGTGCAGTGAGAGCGGGTGCAGTGAGAGCGGTTGCAGTGAGTGTGGGTGCAGTGAGAGCCGGTGCAGTGAGTGTGGGTGCAGTGAGAGCGGGTGCAGTGAGTGTGGGTGCAGTGAGTGTGGGTGCAGTGAGGGCAGGTGCAGTGAGTGTGAGTGCAGTGAGAGTGGGTGCAGTGAGTGTGGGTGCAGTGAGAGCGGATGCAGTGAGTGTGGGTGCAGTGAGAGCGGGTGCAGTGAGTGTGTGTGCAGTGAGAGCGGATGCAGTGAGAGCGGCTGCAGTGAGTGTGGGAGCAGTGAGAGCGGGTGCAGTGAGTGTGGGTGCAGTGAGAGCGGGTGCAGTGCGTGTGGGTGCAGTGGGTGTGGGTGCAGTGGGTGTGGGTGCAGTGAGAGCGGGTGCAGTGGGTGTGGGTGCAGTGAGTGCGGGTGCAGTGAGAGCGGGTGCAGTGAGTGTGGGTGCAGTGAGAGCGGGTGCAGTGAGAGCGGGTGCAGTGAGAGCGGGTGCAGTGAGTCTGGGTGCAGTGAGAGCGGGTGCAGTGGGTGTGGGTCCAGTGAGAGCGGGTGCAGTGAGTGTGGGTGCAGTGAGAGCGGGTGCAGTGGGTGTGGGTGCAGTGAGAGCGGGTGCAGTGAGTGTGGGTGCAGTGAGAGCGGGTGCAGTGGGTGTGGGTGCAGTGAGAGCGGGTGCAGTGAGTGAGGGTGCAGTGAGAGCGGGTGCAGTGAGTGTGGGTGCAGTGAGAGCGGGTGCAGTGAGTGTGGGTGCAGTGAGAGCGGGTGCAGTGAGTGTGGGTGCAGTGAGAGCGGGTGCAGTGGGTGTGGGTGCAGTGAGAGCGGGTGCAGTGCGTGTGGGTGCAGTGAGAGCGGGTGCAGTGGGTGTGGGTGCAGTGAGAGCGGGTGCAGTGGGTGTGTGTGCAGTGAGTGCGGGTGCAGTGAGTGCGGGTGCAGTGAGAGCGGGTGCAGTGAGTGTGGGTGCAGTGAGAGCGGGTGCAGTGAGAGCGGGTGCCGTGGGTGTGGGTGCAGTGAGAGCGGGTGCAGTGAGAGCGGGTGCAGTGGGTGTGGGTGCAGTGAGAGCGGGTGCAGTGGGTGTGGGTGCAGTGAGTGCGGGTGCAGTGGGTGTGGGTGCAGTGAGAGCGGGTGCAGTGAGTGTGGGTGCAGTGAGAGCGGGTGCAGTGAGTGTGGGTGCAGTGAGTGCGGGTGCAGTGGGTGTGGGTGCAGTGAGAGCGGGTGCAGTGAGTGCGGGTGCAGTGGGAGTGGGTGCAGTGAGAGCGGGTGCAGTGGGTGTGGGTGCAGTGAGAGCGGGTGCAGTGAGTGTGGGTGCAGTGAGAGCGGGTGCAGTGGGTGTGGGTGCAGTGAGAGCGGGTGCAGTGAGTGTGGGTGCAGTGAGAGCGGGTGCAGTGAGTGTGGGTGCAGTGAGTGCGGGTGCAGTGGGTGTGGGTGCAGTGAGAGCGGGTGCAGTGAGAGCGGGTGAAGTGAGTGCGGGTGCAGTGAGAGCGGGTGCAGTGGGTGTGGGTGCAGTGAGAGCGAGTGCAGTGGGTGTGGGTGCAGTGAGAGCGGGTGCAGTGAGTGTGGGTGCAGTGAGTGCGGGTGCAGTGAGAGCGGGTGCAGTGAGAGCGGGTGCAGTGAGAGCGGGTGCAGTGAGAGCGGGTGCAGTGGGTGTGGGTGCAGTGAGAGAGGGTGCAGTGGGTGTGGGTGCAGTGAGTGCGGGTGCAGTGAGTGTGGGTGCAGTGAGAGCGGGTGCAGTGAGTGTGGGTGCAATGAGAGCGGGTGCAGTGAGTGTGGGTGCAGTGAGAGCGGGTGCAGTGAGTGTGGGTGCAGTGAGTGTGGGTGCAGTGAGGGCGGGTGCAGTGAGTGTGGGTGCAGTGAGAGCGGGTGCAGTGAGTGTGGGTGCAGTGAGAGCGGGTGCAGTGAGAGCGGGTGCAGTGAGAGCGGGTGCAGTGAGTGTGGGTGCAGTGAGAGCGGGTGCAGTGAGTGTGGGTGCAGTGAGAGCGGGTGCAGTGAGAGCGGGTGCAGTGAGTGCGGGTGCAGTGAGAGCGGGTGCAGTGAGAGCGGGTGCAGTGAGAGCGGTTGCAGTGAGTGTGGGTGCAGTGAGAGCCGGTGCAGTGAGTGTGGGTGCAGTGAGAGCGGGTGCAGTGAGTGTGGGTGCAGTGAGTGTGGGTGCAGTGAGGGCAGGTGCAGTGAGTGTGAGTGCAGTGAGAGTGGGTGCAGTGAGTGTGGGTGCAGTGAGAGCGGATGCAGTGAGTGTGGGTGCAGTGAGAGCGGGTGCAGTGAGTGTGTGTGCAGTGAGAGCGGATGCAGTGAGAGCGGCTGCAGTGAGTGTGGGAGCAGTGAGAGCGGGTGCAGTGAGTGTGGGTGCAGTGAGAGCGGGTGCAGTGAGTGTGGGTGCAGTGGGTGTGGGTGCAGTGGGTGTGGGTGCAGTGAGAGCGGGTGCAGTGGGTGTGGGTGCAGTGAGTGCGGGTGCAGTGAGAGCGGGTGCAGTGAGTGTGGGTGCAGTGAGAGCGGGTGCAGTGAGAGCGGGTGCAGTGAGAGCGGGTGCAGTGAGTGTGGGTGCAGTGAGAGCGGGTGCAGTGGGTGTGGGTCCAGTGAGAGCGGGTGCAGTGAGTGTGGGTGCAGTGAGAGCGGGTGCAGTGGGTGTGGGTGCAGTGAGAGCGGGTGCAGTGAGTGTGGGTGCAGTGAGAGCGGGTGCAGTGGGTGTGGGTGCAGTGAGAGCGGGTGCAGTGAGTGAGGGTGCAGTGAGAGCGGGTGCAGTGAGTGTGGGTGCAGTGAGAGCGGGTGCAGTGAGTGTGGGTGCAGTGAGAGCGGGTGCAGTGAGTGTGGGTGCAGTGAGAGCGGGTGCAGTGGGTGTGGGTGCAGTGAGAGCGGGTGCAGTGCGTGTGGGTGCAGTGAGAGCGGGTGCAGTGGGTGTGGGTGCAGTGAGAGCGGGTGCAGTGGGTGTGTGTGCAGTGAGTGCGGGTGCAGTGAGTGCGGGTGCAGTGAGAGCGGGTGCAGTGAGTGTGGGTGCAGTGAGAGCGGGTGCAGTGAGAGCGGGTGCCGTGGGTGTGGGTGCAGTGAGAGCGGGTGCAGTGAGAGCGGGTGCAGTGGGTGTGGGTGCAGTGAGAGCGGGTGCAGTGGGTGTGGGTGCAGTGAGTGCGGGTGCAGTGGGTGTGGGTGCAGTGAGAGCGGGTGCAGTGAGTGTGGGTGCAGTGAGAGCGGGTGCAGTGAGTGTGGGTGCAGTGAGTGCGGGTGCAGTGGGTGTGGGTGCAGTGAGAGCGGGTGCAGTGAGTGCGGGTGCAGTGGGAGTGGGTGCAGTGAGAGCGGGTGCAGTGGGTGTGGGTGCAGTGAGAGCGGGTGCAGTGAGTGTGGGTGCAGTGAGAGCGGGTGCAGTGGGTGTGGGTGCAGTGAGAGCGGGTGCAGTGAGTGTGGGTGCAGTGAGAGCGGGTGCAGTGAGTGTGGGTGCAGTGAGTGCGGGTGCAGTGGGTGTGGGTGCAGTGAGAGCGGGTGCAGTGAGAGCGGGTGAAGTGAGTGCGGGTGCAGTGAGAGCGGGTGCAGTGGGTGTGGGTGCAGTGAGAGCGAGTGCAGTGGGTGTGGGTGCAGTGAGAGCGGGTGCAGTGAGTGTGGGTGCAGTGAGTGCGGGTGCAGTGAGAGCGGGTGCAGTGAGAGCGGGTGCAGTGAGAGCGGGTGCAGTGAGAGCGGGTGCAGTGGGTGTGGGTGCAGTGAGAGAGGGTGCAGTGGGTGTGGGTGCAGTGAGTGCGGGTGCAGTGAGTGTGGGTGCAGTGAGAGCGGGTGCAGTGAGTGTGGGTGCAATGAGAGCGGGTGCAGTGAGTGTGGGTGCAGTGAGAGCGGGTGCAGTGAGTGTGGGTGCAGTGAGTGTGGGTGCAGTGAGGGCGGGTGCAGTGAGTGTGAGTGCAGTGAGAGTGGGTGCAGTGAGTGTGGGTGCAGTGAGAGCGGGTGCAGTGAGTGTGGGTGCAGTGAGAACAGGTGCAGTGAGTGTGGGTGCAGTGAGAGCGGGTGCAGTGAGTGTGTGTGCAGTGAGTGTGGGAGCAGTGAGAGCGGATGCAGTGAGTGTGGGTGCAGTGAGAGCGGGTGCAGTGAGTGTGTGTGCAGTGAGTGTCGGAGCAGTGAGAGCGGCTGCAGTGAGTGTGGGAGCAGTGAGAGCGGGTGCAGTGAGTGTGGGTGCAGTGAGGGCGGGTGCAGTGCGTGTGGGTGCAGTGGGTGTGGGTGCAGTGGGTGTGGGTGCAGTGAGAGCGGGTGCAGTGGGTGTGGGTGCAGTGAGTGCGGGTGCAGTGAGAGCGGGTGCAGTGAGTGTTGGTGCAGTGAGAGCGGGTGCAGTGAGAGCGGGTGCAGTGAGAGCGGGTGCAGTGAGTGTGGGTGCAGTGAGAGTGGGTGCAGTGGGTGTGGGTGCAGTGAGAGCGGGTGCAGTGAGTGTGGGTGCTGTGAGAGCGGGTGCAGTGGGTGTGGGTGCAGTGAGAGCGGGTGCAGAGAGTGTGGGTGCAGTGAGAGCGGGTGCAGTGAGTGTGGGTGCAGTGAGAGCGGGTGCAGTGAGAGCGGGTGCAGTGAGAGCGGGTGCAGTGAGAGCGGGTGCAGTGAGTGTGGGTGCAGTGAGAGCGGGTGCAGTGGGTGTGGGTGCAGTGAGAGCGGGTGCAGTGAGAGCGGGTGCAGTGGGTGTGGGTGCAGTGAGAGTGGGTGCAGTGAGTGTGGGTGCAGTGAGTGCGGGTGCAGTGGGTGTGGGTGCAGTGAGAGCGGGTGCAGTGAGTGTGGGTGCAGTGAGAGCGGGTGCAGTGAGTGTGGGTGCAGTGAGTGCGGGTGCAGTGGGTGTGGGTGCAGTGAGAGCGGGTGCAGTGAGTGCGGGTGCAGTGGGAGTGGGTGCAGTGAGAGCGGGTGCAGTGGGTGTGGGTGCAGTGAGAGCGGGTGCAGTGAGTGTGGGTGCAGTGAGAGCGGGTGCAGTGGGTGTGGGTGCAGTGAGAGCGGGTGCAGTGAGTGTGGGTGCAGTGAGAGCGGGTGCAGTGAGTGTGGGTGCAGTGAGTGCGGGTGCAGTGGGTGTGGGTGCAGTGAGAGCGGGTGCAGTGAGAGCGGGTGCAGTGAGTGCGGGTGCAGTGAGAGCGGGTGCAGTGGGTGTGGGTGCAGTGAGAGCGGGTGCAGTGGGTGTGGGTGCAGTGAGAGCGGGTGCAGTGAGTGTGGGTGCAGTGAGTGCGGGTGCAGTGAGAGCGGGTGCAGTGAGAGCGGGTGCAGTGAGAGCGGGTGCAGTGAGAGCGGGTGCAGTGGGTGTGGGTGCAGTGAGAGAGGGTGCAGTGGGTGTGGGTGCAGTGAGTGCGGGTGCAGTGAGTGTGGGTGCAGTGAGAGCGGGTGCAGTGAGTGTGGGTGCAGTGAGAGCGGGTGCAGTGAGTGTGGGTGCAGTGAGAGCGGGTGCAGTGAGTGTGGGTGCAGTGAGTGTGGGTGCAGTGAGGGCGGGTGCAGTGAGTGTGAGTGCAGTGAGAGTGGGTGCAGTGAGTGTGGGTGCAGTGAGAGCGGGTGCAGTGAGTGTGGGTGCAGTGAGAGCAGGTGCAGTGAGTGTGGGTGCAGTGAGAGCGGGTGCAGTGAGTGTGGGTGCAGTGAGAGCGGGTGCAGTGAGTGTGTGTGCAGTGAGTGTGGGAGCAGTGAGAGCGGAAGCAGTGAGTGTGGGTGCAGTGAGAGCGGGTGCATTGAGTGTGTGTGCTGTGAGAGCGGATGCAGTGAGAGCGGAAGCAGTGAGTGTGGGTGCAGTGAGAGCGGGTGCAGTGAGTGTGGGTGCAGTGAGAGCGGGTGCAGTGAGTGTGTGTGCAGTGAGTGTGGGAGCAGTGAGAGCGGATGCAGTGAGTGTGGTTGCAGTGAGAGCGGGTGCAGTGAGTGTGTGTGCAGTGAGTGTCGGAGCAGTGAGAGCGGCTGCAGTGAGTGTGGGAGCAGTGAGAGCGGGTGCAGTGAGTGTGGGTGCAGTGAGAGCGGGTGCAGTGCGTGTGGGTGCAGTGGGTGTGGGTGCAGTGGGTGTGGGTGCAGTGAGAGCGGGTGCAGTGGGTGTGGGTGCAGTGAGTGCGGGTGCAGTGAGAGCGGGTGCAGTGAGTGTTGGTGCAGTGAGAGCGGGTGCAGTGAGAGCGGGTGCAGTGAGAGCGGGTGCAGTGAGTGTGGGTGCAGTGAGAGTGGGTGCAGTGGGTGTGGGTGCAGTGAGAGCGGGTGCAGTGAGTGTGGGTGCTGTGAGAGCGGGTGCAGTGGGTGTGGGTCCAGTGAGAGCGGGTGCAGAGAGTGTGGGTGCAGTGAGAGCGGGTGCAGTGAGTGTGGGTGCAGTGAGAGCGGGTGCAGTGAGAGCGGGTGCAGTGAGAGCGGGTGCAGTGAGAGCGGGTGCAGTGAGTGTGGGTGCAGTGAGAGCGGGTGCAGTGGGTGTGGGTGCAGTGAGAGCGGGTGCAATGAGAGCGGGTGCAGTGGGTGTGGGTGCAGTGAGAGCGGGTGCAGTGAGTGTGGGTGCAGTGAGTGCGGGTGCAGTGGGTGTGGGTGCAGTGAGAGCGGGTGCAGTGAGTGTGGGTGCAGTGAGAGCGGGTGCAGTGAGTGTGGGTGCAGTGAGTGCGGGTGCAGTGGGTGTGGGTGCAGTGAGAGCGGGTGCAGTGAGTGCGGGTGCAGTGGGAGTGGGTGCAGTGAGAGCGGGTGCAGTGGGTGTGGGTGCAGTGAGAGCGGGTGCAGTGAGTGTGGGTGCAGTGAGAGCGGGTGCAGTGGGTGTGGGTGCAGTGAGAGCGGGTGCAGTGAGTGCGGGTGCAGTGAGAGCGGGTGCAGTGGGTGTGGGTGCAGTGAGAGCGGGTGCAGTGGGTGTGGGTGCAGTGAGAGCGGGTGCAGTGAGTGTGGGTGCAGTGAGTGCGGGTGCAGTGAGAGCGGGTGCAGTGAGAGCGGGTGCAGTGAGAGCGGGTGCAGTGAGAGCGGGTGCAGTGGGTGTGGGTGCAGTGAGAGAGGGTGCAGTGGGTGTGGGTGCAGTGAGTGCGGGTGCAGTGAGTGTGGGTGCAGTGAGAGCGGGTGCAGTGAGTGTGGGTGCAGTGAGAGCGGGTGCAGTGAGTGTGGGTGCAGTGAGAGCGGGTGCAGTGAGTGTGGGTGCAGTGAGTGTGGGTGCAGTGAGGGCGGGTGCAGTGAGTGTGAGTGCAGTGAGAGTGGGTGCAGTGAGTGCGGGTGCAGTGAGAGCGGGTGCAGTGAGTGTGGGTGCAGTGAGAGCAGGTGCAGTGAGTGTGGGTGCAGTGAGAGCGGGTGCAGTGAGTGTGGGTGCAGTGAGAGCGGGTGCAGTGAGTGTGTGTGCAGTGAGTGTGGGAGCAGTGAGAGCGGATGCAGTGAGTGTGGGTGCAGTGAGAGCGGGTGCATTGAGTGTGTGTGCTGTGAGAGCGGATGCAGTGAGAGCGGCTGCAGTGAGTGTGGGAGCAGTGAGAGCGGGTGCAGTGAGTGTGGGTGCAGTGAGAGCGGGTGCAGTGCGTGTGGGTGCAGTGGGTGTGGGTGCAGTGGGTGTGGGTGCAGTGAGAGCGGGTGCAGTGCGTGTGGGTGCAGTGGGTGTGGGTGCAGTGAGTGCGGGTGCAGTGGGTGTGGGTGCAGTGAGTGCGGGTGCAGTGAGTGCGGGTGCAGTGAGAGCGGGTGCAGTGAGTGTGGGTGCAGTGAGAGCGGGTGCTGTGAGAGCGGGTGCAGTGAGAGCGGGTGCAGTGAGTGTGGGTGCAGTGAGAGCGGGTGCAGTGAGTGTGGGTGCAGTGAGAGCGGGTGCAGTGAGAGCGGGTGCAGTGAGTGCGGGTGCAGTGAGAGCGGGTGCAGTGAGAGCGGGTGCAGTGAGAGCGGTTGCAGTGAGTGTGGGTGCAGTGAGAGCCGGTGCAGTGAGTGTGGGTGCAGTGAGAGCGGGTGCAGTGAGTGTGGGTGCAGTGAGAGCGGGTGCAGTGAGTGTGGGTGCAGTGAGTGTGGGTGCAGTGAGGGCAGGTGCAGTGAGTGTGAGTGCAGTGAGAGTGGGTGCAGTGAGTGTGGGTGCAGTGAGAGCGGATGCAGTGAGTGTGGGTGCAGTGAGAGCGGATGCAGTGAGAGCGGCTGCCGTGAGTGTGGGAGCAGTGAGAGCGGGTGCAGTGAGTGTGGGTGCAGTGAGAGCGGGTGCAGTGCGTGTGGGTGCAGTGGGTGTGGGTGCAGTGGGTGTGGGTGCAGTGAGAGCGGGTGCAGTGGGTGTGGGTGCAGTGAGTGCGGGTGCAGTGAGAGCGGGTGCAGTGAGTGTGGGTGCAGTGAGAGCGGGTGCAGTGAGAGCGGGTGCAGTGAGAGCGGGTGCAGTGAGTGTGGGTGCAGTGAGAGCGGGTGCAGTGGGTGTGGGTCCAGTGAGAGCGGGTGCAGTGAGTGTGGGTGCAGTGAGAGCGGGTGCAGTGGGTGTGGGTGCAGTGAGAGCGGGTGCAGTGAGTGTGGGTGCAGTGAGAGCGGGTGGAGTGAGTGTGGGTGCAGTGAGAGCGGGTGCAGTGCGTGTGGGTGCAGTGAGAGCGGGTGCAGTGGGTGTGGGTGCAGTGAGAGCGGGTGCAGTGCGTGTGGGTGCAGTGAGAGCGGGTGCAGTGGGTGTGGGTGCAGTGAGAGCGGGTGCAGTGGGTGTGTGTGCAGTGAGTGCGGGTGCAGTGAGTGTGGGTGCAGTGAGAGCGGGTGCAGTGAGTGTGTGTGCAGTGAGAGAGGATGCAGTGAGAGCGGCTGCAGTGAGTGCGGGAGCAGTGAGAGCTGGTGCAGTGAGTGTGGGTGCAGTGAGAGCGGGTGCAGTGCGTGTGGGTGCAGTGGGTGTGGGTGCAGTGGGTGTGGGTGCAGTGAGAGCGGGTGCAGTGGGTGTGGGTGCAGTGAGTGCGGGTGCAGTGAGAGCGGGTGCAGTGAGTGTGGGTGCAGTGAGAGCGGGTGCAGTGAGAGCGGGTGCAGTGAGAGCGGGTGCAGTGAGTGTGGGTGCAGTGAGAGCGGGTGCAGTGGGTGTGGGTCCAGTGAGAGCGGGTGCAGTGAGTGTGGGTGCAGTGAGAGCGGGTGCAGTGGGTGTGGGTGCAGTGAGAGCGGGTGCAGTGAGTGTGGGTGCAGTGAGAGCGGGTGCAGTGGGTGTGGGTGCAGTGAGAGCGGGTGCAGTGAGTGAGGGTGCAGTGAGAGCGGGTGCAGTGAGTGTGGGTGCAGTGAGAGCGGGTGCAGTGAGTGTGGGTGCAGTGAGAGCGGGTGCAGTGAGTGTGGGTGCAGTGAGAGCGGGTGCAGTGGGTGTGGGTGCAGTGAGAGCGGGTGCAGTGCGTGTGGGTGCAGTGAGAGTGGGTGCAGTGGGTGTGGGTGCAGTGAGAGCGGGTGCAGTGGGTGTGTGTGCAGTGAGTGCGTGTGCAGTGAGTGCGGGTGCAGTGAGAGCGGGTGCAGTGAGTGTGGGTGCAGTGAGTGCGGGTGCAGTGAGAGCGGGTGCAGTGAGAGCGGGTGCAGTGAGAGCGGGTGCAGTGAGAGCGGGTGCAGTGGGTGTGGGTGCAGTGAGAGAGGGTGCAGTGGGTGTGGGTGCAGTGAGTGCGGGTGCAGTGAGTGTGGGTGCAGTGAGAGCGGGTGCAGTGAGTGTGGGTGCAGTGAGAGCGGGTGCAGTGAGTGTGGGTGCAGTGAGAGCGGGTGCAGTGTGTGTGGGTGCAGTGAGTGTGGGTGCAGTGAGGGCGGGTGCAGTGAGTGTGAGTGCAGTGAGAGTGGGTGCAGTGAGTGTGGGTGCAGTGAGAGCGGGTGCAGTGAGTGTGGGTGCAGTGAGAGCAGGTGCAGTGAGTGTGGGTGCAGTGAGAGCGGGTGCAGTGAGTGTGGGTGCAGTGAGAGCGGGTGCAGTGAGTGTGTGTGCAGTGAGTGTGGGAGCAGTGAGAGCGGATGCAGTGAGTGTGGGTGCAGTGAGAGCGGGTGCATTGAGTGTGTGTGCTGTGAGAGCGGATGCAGTGAGAGCGGCTGCAGTGAGTGTGGGAGCAGTGAGAGCGGGTGCAGTGAGTGTGGGTGCAGTGAGAGCGGGTGCAGTGCGTGTGGGTGCAGTGGGTGTGGGTGCAGTGGGTGTGGGTGCAGTGAGAGCGGGTGCATTGCGTGTGGGTGCAGTGGGTGTGGGTGCAGTGAGAGCGGGTGCAGTGGGTGTGGGTGCAGTGAGTGCGGGTGCAGTGAGTGCGGGTGCAGTGAGAGCGGGTGCAGTGAGTGTGGGTGCAGTGAGAGCGGGTGCAGTGAGAGCGGGTGCAGTGAGAGCGGGTGCAGTGAGTGTGGGTGCAGTGAGAGCGGGTGCAGTGAGTGTGGGTGCAGTGAGAGCGGGTGCAGTGAGAGCGGGTGCAGTGAGTGCGGGTGCAGTGAGAGCGGGTGCAGTGAGAGCGGGTGCAGTGAGAGCGGTTGCAGTGAGTGTGGGTGCAGTGAGAGCCGGTGCAGTGAGTGTGGGTGCAGTGAGAGCGGGTGCAGTGAGTGTGGGTGCAGTGAGAGCGGGTGCAGTGAGTGTGGGTGCAGTGAGTGTGGGTGCAGTGAGGGCAGGTGCAGTGAGTGTGAGTGCAGTGAGAGTGGGTGCAGTGAGTGTGGGTGCAGTGAGAGCGGATGCAGTGAGTGTGGGTGCAGTGAGAGCGGGTGCAGTGAGTGTGTGTGCAGTGAGAGCGGATGCAGTGAGAGCGGCTGCAGTGAGTGTGGGAGCAGTGAGAGCGGGTGCAGTGAGTGTGGGTGCAGTGAGAGCGGGTGCAGTGAGTGTGGGTGCAGTGAGAGCGGGTGCAGTGCGTGTGGGTGCAGTGGGTGTGGGTGCAGTGGGTGTGGGTGCAGTGAGAGCGGGTGCAGTGGGTGTGGGTGCAGTGAGTGCGGGTGCAGTGAGAGCGGGTGCAGTGAGTGTGGGTGCAGTGAGAGCGGGTGCAGTGAGAGCGGGTGCAGTGAGAGCGGGTGCAGTGAGTGTGGGTGCAGTGAGAGCGGGTGCAGTGGGTGTGGGTCCAGTGAGAGCGGGTGCAGTGAGTGTGGGTGCAGTGAGAGCGGGTGCAGTGGGTGTGGGTGCAGTGAGAGCGGGTGCAGTGAGTGTGGGTGCAGTGAGAGCGGGTGGAGTGAGTGTGGGTGCAGTGAGAGCGGGTGCAGTGCGTGTGGGTGCAGTGAGAGCGGGTGCAGTGGGTGTGGGTGCAGTGAGAGCGGGTGCAGTGCGTGTGGGTGCAGTGAGAGCGGGTGCAGTGGGTGTGGGTGCAGTGAGAGCGGGTGCAGTGGGTGTGTGTGCAGTGAGTGCGGGTGCAGTGAGTGTTGGTGCAGTGAGAGCGGGTGCAGTGAGTGTGTGTGCAGTGAGAGCGGATGCAGTGAGAGCGGCTGCAGTGAGTGTGGGAGCAGTGAGAGCGGGTGCAGTGAGTGTGGGTGCAGTGAGAGCGGGTGCAGTGCGTGTGGGTGCAGTGGGTGTGGGTGCAGTGGGTGTGGGTGCAGTGAAAGCGGGTGCAGTGGGTGTGGGTGCAGTGAGTGCGGGTGCAGTGAGAGCGGGTGCAGTGAGTGTGGGTGCAGTGAGAGCGGGTGCAGTGAGAGCGGGTGCAGTGAGAGCGGGTGCAGTGAGTGTGGGTGCAGTGAGAGCGGGTGCAGTGGGTGTGGGTCCAGTGAGAGCGGGTGCAGTGAGTGTGGGTGCAGTGAGAGCGGGTGCAGTGGGTGTGGGTGCAGTGAGAGCGGGTGCAGTGAGTGTGGGTGCAGTGAGAGCGGGTGCAGTGGGTGTGGGTGCAGTGAGAGCGGGTGCAGTGAGTGAGGGTGCAGTGAGAGCGGGTGCAGTGAGTGTGGGTGCAGTGAGAGCGGGTGCAGTGAGTGTGGGTGCAGTGAGAGCGGGTGCAGTGAGTGTGGGTGCAGTGAGAGCGGGTGCAGTGGGTGTGGGTGCAGTGAGAGCGGGTGCAGTGCGTGTGGGTGCAGTGAGAGCGGGTGCAGTGGGTGTGGGTGCAGTGAGAGCGGGTGCAGTGGGTGTGTGCGCAGTGAGTGCGGGTGCAGTGAGTGCGGGTGCAGTGAGAGCGGGTGCAGTGAGTGTGGGTGCAGTGAGAGCGGGTGCAGTGAGAGCGGGTGCCGTGGGTGTGGGTGCAGTGAGAGCGGGTGCAGTGAGAGCGGGTGCAGTGGGTGTGGGTGCAGTGAGAGCGGGTGCAGTGGGTGTGGGTGCAGTGAGTGCGGGTGCAGTGGGTGTGGGTGCAGTGAGAGCGGGTGCAGTGAGTGTGGGCGCAGTGAGAGCGGGTGCAGTGAGTGTGGGTGCAGTGAGTGCGGGTGCAGTGGGTGTGGGTGCAGTGAGAGCGGGTGCAGTGAGTGCGGGTGCAGTGGGAGTGGGTGCAGTGAGAGCGGGTGCAGTGGGTGTGGGTGCAGTGAGAGCGGGTGCAGTGAGTGTGGGTGCAGTGAGAGCGCGTGCAGTGGGTGTGGGTGCAGTGAGAGCGGGTGCAGTGAGTGTGGGTGCAGTGAGAGCGGGTGCAGTGAGTGTGGGTGCAGTGAGTGCGGGTGCAGTGGATGTGGGTGCAGTGAGAGCGGGTGCAGTGAGAGCGGGTGAAGTGAGTGCGGGTGCAGTGAGAGCGGGTGCAGTGGGTGTGGGTGCAGTGAGAGCGGGTGCAGTGAGTGTGGGTGCAGTGAGTGCGGGTGCAGTGAGAGCGGGTGCAGTGAGAGCGGGTGCAGTGAGAGCGGGTGCAGTGAGAGCGGGTGCAGTGGGTGTGGGTGCAGTGAAAGAGGGTGCAGTGGGTGTGGGTGCAGTGAGTGCGGGTGCAGTGAGTGTGGGTGCAGTGAGAGCGGGTGCAGTGAGTGTGGGTGCAATGAGAGCGGGTGCAGTGAGTGTGGGTGCAGTGAGAGCGGGTGCAGTGAGTGTGGGTGCAGTGAGTGTGGGTGCAGTGAGGGCGGGTGCAGTGAGTGTGAGTGCAGTGAGAGTGGGTGCAGTGAGTGTGGGTGCAGTGAGAGCGGGTGCAGTGAGTGTGGGTGCAGTGAGAGCAGGTGCAGTGAGTGTGGGTGCAGTGAGAGCGGGTGCAGTGAGTGTGTGTGCAGTGAGTGTGGGAGCAGTGAGAGCGGATGCAGTGAGTGTGGGTGCAGTGAGAGCGGGTGCAGTGAGTGTGTGTGCAGTGAGTGTCGGAGCAGTGAGAGCGGCTGCAGTGAGTGTGGGAGCAGTGAGAGCGGGTGCAGTGAGTGTGGGTGCAGTGAGAGCGGGTGCAGTGCGTGTGGGTGCAGTGGGTGTGGGTGCAGTGGGTGTGGGTGCAGTGAGAGCGGGTGCAGTGGGTGTGGGTGCAGTGAGTGCGGGTGCAGTGAGAGCGGGTGCAGTGAGTGTTGGTGCAGTGAGAGCGGGTGCAGTGAGAGCGGGTGCAGTGAGAGCGGGTGCAGTGAGTGTGGTTGCAGTGAGAGTGGGTGCAGTGGGTGTGGGTGCAGTGAGAGCGGGTGCAGTGAGTGTGGGTGCTGTGAGAGCGGGTGCAGTGGGTGTGGGTGCAGTGAGAGCGGGTGCAGAGAGTGTGGGTGCAGTGAGAGCGGGTGCAGTGAGAGCGGGTGCCGTGGGTGTGGGTGCAGTGAGAGTGGGTGCAGTGAGAGCGGGTGCAGTGGGTGTGGGTGCAGTGAGAGCGGGTGCAGTGGGTGTGGGTGCAGTGAGTGCGGGTGCAGTGGGTGTGGGTGCAGTGAGAGCGGGTGCAGTGAGTGTGGGTGCAGTGAGAGCGGGTGCAGTGAGTGTGGGTGCAGTGAGTGCGGGTGCAGTGGGTGTGGGTGCAGTGAGAGCGGGTGCAGTGAGTGCGGGTGCAGTGGGAGTGGGTGCAGTGAGAGCGGGTGCAGTGGGTGTGGGTGCAGTGAGAGCGGGTGCAGTGAGTGTGGGTGCAGTGAGAGCGGGTGCAGTGGGTGTGGGTGCAGTGAGAGCGGGTGCAGTGAGTGTGGGTGCAGTGAGAGCGGGTGCAGTGAGTGTGGGTGCAGTGAGTGCGGGTGCAGTGGGTGTGGGTGCAGTGAGAGCGGGTGCAGTGAGAGCGGGTGAAGTGAGTGCGGGTGCAGTGAGAGCGGGTGCAGTGGGTGTGGGTGCAGTGAGAGCGAGTGCAGTGGGTGTGGGTGCAGTGAGAGCGGGTGCAGTGAGTGTGGGTGCAGTGAGTGCGGGTGCAGTGAGAGCGGGTGCAGTGAGAGCGGGTGCAGTGAGAGCGGGTGCAGTGAGAGCGGGTGCAGTGGGTGTGGGTGCAGTGAGAGAGGGTGCAGTGGGTGTGGGTGCAGTGAGTGCGGGTGCAGTGAGTGTGGGTGCAGTGAGAGCGGGTGCAGTGAGTGTGGGTGCAATGAGAGCGGGTGCAGTGAGTGTGGGTGCAGTGAGAGCGGGTGCAGTGAGTGTGGGTGCAGTGAGTGTGGGTTCAGTGAGGGCGGGTGCAGTGAGTGTGAGTGCAGTGAGAGTGGGTGCAGTGAGTGTGGGTGCAGTGAGAGCGGGTGCAGTGAGTGTGGGTGCAGTGAGAGCGGGTGCAGTGAGTGTGTGTGCAGTGAGTGTGGGAGCAGTGAGAGCGGATGCAGTGAGTGTGGGTGCAGTGAGAGCGGGTGCAGTGAGTGTGTGTGCAGTGAGTGTCGGAGCAGTGAGAGCGGCTGCAGTGAGTGTGGGAGCAGTGAGAGCGGGTGCAGTGAGTGTGGGTGCAGTGAGAGCGGGTGCAGTGCGTGTGGGTGCAGTGGGTGTGGGTGCAGTGGGTGTGGGTGCAGTGAGAGCGGGTGCAGTGGGTGTGGGTGCTGTGAGTGCGGGTGCAGTGAGAGCGGGTGCAGTGAGTGTTGGTGCAGTGAGAGCGGGTGCAGTGAGAGCGGGTGCAGTGAGAGCGGGTGCAGTGAGTGTGGGTGCAGTGAGAGTGGGTGCAGTGGGTGTGGGTGCAGTGAGAGCGGGTGCAGTGAGTGTGGGTGCTGTGAGAGCGGGTGCAGTGGGTGTGGGTGCAGTGAGAGCGGGTGCAGAGAGTGTGGGTGCAGTGAGAGCGGGTGCAGTGAGTGTGGGTGCAGTGAGAGCGGGTGCAGTGAGAGCGGGTGCAGTGAGAGCGGGTGCAGTGAGAGCGGGTGCAGTGAGTGTGGATGCAGTGAGAGCGGGTGCAGTGGGTGTGGGTGCAGTGAGAGCGGGTGCAGTGAGAGCGGGTGCAGTGGGTGTGGGTGCAGTGAGAGCGGGTGCAGTGAGTGTGGGTGCAGTGAGTGCGGGTGCAGTGGGTGTGGGTGCAGTGAGAGCGGGTGCAGTGAGTGTGGGTGCAGTGAGAGCGGGTGCAGTGAGTGTGGGTGCAGTGAGTGCGGGTGCAGTGGGTGTGGGTGCAGTGAGAGCGGGTGCAGTGAGTGCGGGTGCAGTGGGAGTGGGTGCAGTGAGAGCGGGTGCAGTGGGTGTGGGTGCAGTGAGAGCGGGTGCAGTGAGTGTGGGTGCAGTGAGAGCGGGTGCAGTGGGTGTGGGTGCAGTGAGAGCGGGTGCAGTGAGTGTGGGTGCAGTGAGAGCGGGTGCAGTGAGTGTGGGTGCAGTGAGTGCGGGTGCAGTGGGTGTGGGTGCAGTGAGAGCGGGTGCAGTGAGAGCGGGTGCAGTGAGTGCGGGTGCAGTGAGAGCGGGTGCAGTGGGTGTGGGTGCAGTGAGAGCGGGTGCAGTGGGTGTGGGTGCAGTGAGAGCGGGTGCAGTGAGTGTGGGTGCAGTGAGAGCGGGTGCAGTGAGTGTGGGTGCAGTGAGTGCGGGTGCAGTGGGTGTGGGTGCAGTGAGAGCGGGTGCAGTGAGAGCGGGTGCAGTGAGAGCGGGTGCAGTGAGAGCGGGTGCAGTGGGTGTGGGTGCAGTGAGAGAGGGTGCAGTGGGTGTGGGTGCAGTGAGTGCGGGTGCAGTGAGTGTGGGTGCAGTGAGAGCGGGTGCAGTGAGTGTGGGTGCAGTGAGAGCGGGTGCAGTGAGTGTGGGTGCAGTGAGAGCGGGTGCAGTGAGTGTGGGTGCAGTGAGTGTGGGTGCAGTGAGGGCGGGTGCAGTGAGTGTGAGTGCAGTGAGAGTGGGTGCAGTGAGTGTGGGTGCAGTGAGAGCGGGTGCAGTGAGTGTGGGTGCAGTGAGAGCAGGTGCAGTGAGTGTGGGTGCAGTGAGAGCGGGTGCAGTGAGTGTGGGTGCAGTGAGAGCGGGTGCAGTGAGTGTGTGTGCAGTGAGTGTGGGAGCAGTGAGAGCGGAAGCAGTGAGTGTGGGTGCAGTGAGAGCGGGTGCATTGAGTGTGTGTGCTGTGAGAGCGGATGCAGTGAGAGCGGCTGCAGTGAGTGTGGGAGCAGTGAGAGCGGGTGCAGTGAGTGTGGGTGCAGTGAGAGCGGGTGCAGTGCGTGTGGGTGCAGTGGGTGTGGGTGCAGTGGGTGTGGGTGCAGTGAGAGCGGGTGCAGTGCGTGTGGGTGCAGTGGGTGTGGGTGCAGTGAGTGCGGGTGCAGTGGGTGTGGGTGCAGTGAGTGCGGGTGCAGTGAGTGCGGGTGCAGTGAGAGCGGGTGCAGTGAGTGTGGGTGCAGTGAGAGCGGGTGCAGTGAGAGCGGGTGCAGTGAGAGCGGGTGCAGTGAGTGTGGGTGCAGTGAGAGCGGGTGCAGTGAGTGTGGGTGCAGTGAGAGCGGATGCAGTGAGAGCGGCTGCAGTGAGTGTGGGAGCAGTGAGAGCGGGTGCAGTGAGTGTGGGTGCAGTGAGAGCGGGTGCAGTGAGTGTGGGTGCAGTGAGAGCGGGTGCAGTGCGTGTGGGTGCAGTGGGTGTGGGTGCAGTGGGTGTGGGTGCAGTGAGAGCGGGTGCAGTGGGTGTGGGTGCAGTGAGTGCGGGTGCAGTGAGAGCGGGTGCAGTGAGTGTGGGTGCAGTGAGAGCGGGTGCAGTGAGAGCGGGTGCAGTGAGAGCGGGTGCAGTGAGTGTGGGTGCAGTGAGAGCGGGTGCAGTGGGTGTGGGTCCAGTGAGAGCGGGTGCAGTGAGTGTGGGTGCAGTGAGAGCGGGTGCAGTGGGTGTGGGTGCAGTGAGAGCGGGTGCAGTGAGTGTGGGTGCAGTGAGAGCGGGTGGAGTGAGTGTGGGTGCAGTGAGAGCGGGTGCAGTGCGTGTGGGTGCAGTGAGAGCGGGTGCAGTGGGTGTGGGTGCAGTGAGAGCGGGTGCAGTGCGTGTGGGTGCAGTGAGAGCGGGTGCAGTGGGTGTGGGTGCAGTGAGAGCGGGTGCAGTGGGTGTGTGTGCAGTGAGTGCGGGTGCAGTGAGTGTTGGTGCAGTGAGAGCGGGTGCAGTGAGTGTGTGTGCAGTGAGAGCGGATGCAGTGAGAGCGGCTGCAGTGAGTGTGGGAGCAGTGAGAGCGGGTGCAGTGAGTGTGGGTGCAGTGAGAGCGGGTGCAGTGCGTGTGGGTGCAGTGGGTGTGGGTGCAGTGGGTGTGGGTGCAGTGAAAGCGGGTGCAGTGGGTGTGGGTGCAGTGAGTGCGGGTGCAGTGAGAGCGGGTGCAGTGAGTGTGGGTGCAGTGAGAGCGGGTGCAGTGAGAGCGGGTGCAGTGAGAGCGGGTGCAGTGAGTGTGGGTGCAGTGAGAGCGGGTGCAGTGGGTGTGGGTCCAGTGAGAGCGGGTGCAGTGAGTGTGGGTGCAGTGAGAGCGGGTGCAGTGGGTGTGGGTGCAGTGAGAGCGGGTGCAGTGAGTGTGGGTGCAGTGAGAGCGGGTGCAGTGGGTGTGGGTGCAGTGAGAGCGGGTGCAGTGAGTGAGGGTGCAGTGAGAGCGGGTGCAGTGAGTGTGGGTGCAGTGAGAGCGGGTGCAGTGAGTGTGGGTGCAGTGAGAGCGGGTGCAGTGAGTGTGGGTGCAGTGAGAGCGGGTGCAGTGGGTGTGGGTGCAGTGAGAGCGGGTGCAGTGCGTGTGGGTGCAGTGAGAGCGGGTGCAGTGGGTGTGGGTGCAGTGAGAGCGGGTGCAGTGGGTGTGTGCGCAGTGAGTGCGGGTGCAGTGAGTGCGGGTGCAGTGAGAGCGGGTGCAGTGAGTGTGGGTGCAGTGAGAGCGGGTGCAGTGAGAGCGGGTGCCGTGGGTGTGGGTGCAGTGAGAGCGGGTGCAGTGAGAGCGGGTGCAGTGGGTGTGGGTGCAGTGAGAGCGGGTGCAGTGGGTGTGGGTGCAGTGAGTGCGGGTGCAGTGGGTGTGGGTGCAGTGAGAGCGGGTGCAGTGAGTGTGGGCGCAGTGAGAGCGGGTGCAGTGAGTGTGGGTGCAGTGAGTGCGGGTGCAGTGGGTGTGGGTGCAGTGAGAGCGGGTGCAGTGAGAGCGGGTGAAGTGAGTGCGGGTGCAGTGAGAGCGGGTGCAGTGGGTGTGGGTGCAGTGAGAGCGGGTGCAGTGAGTGTGGGTGCAGTGAGTGCGGGTGCAGTGAGAGCGGGTGCAGTGAGAGCGGGTGCAGTGAGAGCGGGTGCAGTGAGAGCGGGTGCAGTGGGTGTGGGTGCAGTGAAAGAGGGTGCAGTGGGTGTGGGTGCAGTGAGTGCGGGTGCAGTGAGTGTGGGTGCAGTGAGAGCGGGTGCAGTGAGTGTGGGTGCAATGAGAGCGGGTGCAGTGAGTGTGGGTGCAGTGAGAGCGGGTGCAGTGAGTGTGGGTGCAGTGAGTGTGGGTGCAGTGAGGGCGGGTGCAGTGAGTGTGAGTGCAGTGAGAGTGGGTGCAGTGAGTGTGGGTGCAGTGAGAGCGGGTGCAGTGAGTGTGGGTGCAGTGAGAGCAGGTGCAGTGAGTGTGGGTGCAGTGAGAGCGGGTGCAGTGAGTGTGTGTGCAGTGAGTGTGGGAGCAGTGAGAGCGGATGCAGTGAGTGTGGGTGCAGTGAGAGCGGGTGCAGTGAGTGTGTGTGCAGTGAGTGTCGGAGCAGTGAGAGCGGCTGCAGTGAGTGTGGGAGCAGTGAGAGCGGGTGCAGTGAGTGTGGGTGCAGTGAGAGCGGGTGCAGTGCGTGTGGGTGCAGTGGGTGTGGGTGCAGTGGGTGTGGGTGCAGTGAGAGCGGGTGCAGTGGGTGTGGGTGCAGTGAGTGCGGGTGCAGTGAGAGCGGGTGCAGTGAGTGTTGGTGCAGTGAGAGCGGGTGCAGTGAGAGCGGGTGCAGTGAGAGCGGGTGCAGTGAGTGTGGGTGCAGTGAGAGTGGGTGCAGTGGGTGTGGGTGCAGTGAGAGCGGGTGCAGTGAGTGTGGGTGCTGTGAGAGCGGGTGCAGTGGGTGTGGGTGCAGTGAGAGCGGGTGCAGAGAGTGTGGGTGCAGTGAGAGCGGGTGCAGTGAGAGCGGGTGCCGTGGGTGTGGGTGCAGTGAGAGTGGGTGCAGTGAGAGCGGGTGCAGTGGGTGTGGGTGCAGTGAGAGCGGGTGCAGTGGGTGTGGGTGCAGTGAGTGCGGGTGCAGTGGGTGTGGGTGCAGTGAGAGCGGGTGCAGTGAGTGTGGGTGCAGTGAGAGCGGGTGCAGTGAGTGTGGGTGCAGTGAGTGCGGGTGCAGTGGGTGTGGGTGCAGTGAGAGCGGGTGCAGTGAGTGCGGGTGCAGTGGGAGTGGGTGCAGTGAGAGCGGGTGCAGTGGGTGTGGGTGCAGTGAGAGCGGGTGCAGTGAGTGTGGGTGCAGTGAGAGCGGGTGCAGTGGGTGTGGGTGCAGTGAGAGCGGGTGCAGTGAGTGTGGGTGCAGTGAGAGCGGGTGCAGTGAGTGTGGGTGCAGTGAGTGCGGGTGCAGTGGGTGTGGGTGCAGTGAGAGCGGGTGCAGTGAGAGCGGGTGAAGTGAGTGCGGGTGCAGTGAGAGCGGGTGCAGTGGGTGTGGGTGCAGTGAGAGCGAGTGCAGTGGGTGTGGGTGCAGTGAGAGCGGGTGCAGTGAGTGTGGGTGCAGTGAGTGCGGGTGCAGTGAGAGCGGGTGCAGTGAGAGCGGGTGCAGTGAGAGCGGGTGCAGTGAGAGCGGGTGCAGTGGGTGTGGGTGCAGTGAGAGAGGGTGCAGTGGGTGTGGGTGCAGTGAGTGCGGGTGCAGTGAGTGTGGGTGCAGTGAGAGCGGGTGCAGTGAGTGTGGGTGCAATGAGAGCGGGTGCAGTGAGTGTGGGTGCAGTGAGAGCGGGTGCAGTGAGTGTGGGTGCAGTGAGTGTGGGTTCAGTGAGGGCGGGTGCAGTGAGTGTGAGTGCAGTGAGAGTGGGTGCAGTGAGTGTGGGTGCAGTGAGAGCGGGTGCAGTGAGTGTGGGTGCAGTGAGAGCGGGTGTAGTGAGTGTGTGTGCAGTGAGTGTGGGAGCAGTGAGAGCGGATGCAGTGAGTGTGGGTGCAGTGAGAGCGGGTGCAGTGAGTGTGTGTGCAGTGAGTGTCGGAGCAGTGAGAGCGGCTGCAGTGAGTGTGGGAGCAGTGAGAGCGGGTGCAGTGAGTGTGGGTGCAGTGAGAGCGGGTGCAGTGCGTGTGGGTGCAGTGGGTGTGGGTGCAGTGGGTGTGGGTGCAGTGAGAGCGGGTGCAGTGGGTGTGGGTGCTGTGAGTGCGGGTGCAGTGAGAGCGGGTGCAGTGAGTGTTGGTGCAGTGAGAGCGGGTGCAGTGAGAGCGGGTGCAGTGAGAGCGGGTGCAGTGAGTGTGGGTGCAGTGAGAGTGGGTGCAGTGGGTGTGGGTGCAGTGAGAGCGGGTGCAGTGAGTGTGGGTGCTGTGAGAGCGGGTGCAGTGGGTGTGGGTGCAGTGAGAGCGGGTGCAGAGAGTGTGGGTGCAGTGAGAGCGGGTGCAGTGAGTGTGGGTGCAGTGAGAGCGGGTGCAGTGAGAGCGGGTGCAGTGAGAGCGGGTGCAGTGAGAGCGGGTGCAGTGAGTGTGGATGCAGTGAGAGCGGGTGCAGTGGGTGTGGGTGCAGTGAGAGCGGGTGCAGTGAGAGCGGGTGCAGTGGGTGTGGGTGCAGTGAGAGCGGGTGCAGTGAGTGTGGGTGCAGTGAGTGCGGGTGCAGTGGGTGTGGGTGCAGTGAGAGCGGGTGCAGTGAGTGTGGGTGCAGTGAGAGCGGGTGCAGTGAGTGTGGGTGCAGTGAGTGCGGGTGCAGTGGGTGTGGGTGCAGTGAGAGCGGGTGCAGTGAGTGCGGGTGCAGTGGGAGTGGGTGCAGTGAGAGCGGGTGCAGTGGGTGTGGGTGCAGTGAGAGCGGGTGCAGTGAGTGTGGGTGCAGTGAGAGCGGGTGCAGTGGGTGTGGGTGCAGTGAGAGCGGGTGCAGTGAGTGTGGGTGCAGTGAGAGCGGGTGCAGTGAGTGTGGGTGCAGTGAGTGCGGGTGCAGTGGGTGTGGGTGCAGTGAGAGCGGGTGCAGTGAGAGCGGGTGCAGTGAGTGCGGGTGCAGTGAGAGCGGGTGCAGTGGGTGTGGGTGCAGTGAGAGCGGGTGCAGTGGGTGTGGGTGCAGTGAGAGCGGGTGCAGTGAGTGTGGGTGCAGTGAGAGCGGGTGCAGTGAGTGTGGGTGCAGTGAGTGCGGGTGCAGTGGGTGTGGGTGCAGTGAGAGCGGGTGCAGTGAGAGCGGGTGCAGTGAGAGCGGGTGCAGTGAGAGCGGGTGCAGTGGGTGTGGGTGCAGTGAGAGAGGGTGCAGTGGGTGTGGGTGCAGTGAGTGCGGGTGCAGTGAGTGTGGGTGCAGTGAGAGCGGGTGCAGTGAGTGTGGGTGCAGTGAGAGCGGGTGCAGTGAGTGTGGGTGCAGTGAGAGCGGGTGCAGTGAGTGTGGGTGCAGTGAGTGTGGGTGCAGTGAGGGCGGGTGCAGTGAGTGTGAGTGCAGTGAGAGTGGGTGCAGTGAGTGTGGGTGCAGTGAGAGCGGGTGCAGTGAGTGTGGGTGCAGTGAGAGCAGGTGCAGTGAGTGTGGGTGCAGTGAGAGCGGGTGCAGTGAGTGTGGGTGCAGTGAGAGCGGGTGCAGTGAGTGTGTGTGCAGTGAGTGTGGGAGCAGTGAGAGCGGAAGCAGTGAGTGTGGGTGCAGTGAGAGCGGGTGCATTGAGTGTGTGTGCTGTGAGAGCGGATGCAGTGAGAGCGGCTGCAGTGAGTGTGGGAGCAGTGAGAGCGGGTGCAGTGAGTGTGGGTGCAGTGAGAGCGGGTGCAGTGCGTGTGGGTGCAGTGGGTGTGGGTGCAGTGGGTGTGGGTGCAGTGAGAGCGGGTGCAGTGCGTGTGGGTGCAGTGGGTGTGGGTGCAGTGAGTGCGGGTGCAGTGGGTGTGGGTGCAGTGAGTGCGGGTGCAGTGAGTGCGGGTGCAGTGAGAGCGGGTGCAGTGAGTGTGGGTGCAGTGAGAGCGGGTGCAGTGAGAGCGGGTGCAGTGAGAGCGGGTGCAGTGAGTGTGGGTGCAGTGAGAGCGGGTGCAGTGAGTGTGGGTGCAGTGAGAGCGGGTGCAGTGAGAGCGGGTGCAGTGAGTGCGGGTGCAGTGAGAGCGGGTGCAGTGAGAGCGGGTGCAGTGAGAGCGGTTGCAGTCAGTGTGGGTGCAGTGAGAGCCGGTGCAGTGAGTGTGGGTGCAGTGAGAGCGGGTGCAGTGAGTGTGGGTGCAGTGAGAGCGGGTGCAGTGAGTGTGGGTGCAGTGAGTGTGGGTGCAGTGAGGGCAGGTGCAGTGAGTGTGAGTGCAGTGAGAGTGGGTGCAGTGAGTGTGGGTGCAGTGAGAGCGGATGCAGTGAGTGTGGGTGCAGTGAGAGCGGGTGCAGTGAGTGTGTGTGCAGTGAGAACGGATGCAGTGAGAGCGGCTGCAGTGAGTGTGGGAGCAGTGAGAGCGGGTGCAGTGAGTGTGGGTGCAGTGAGAGCGGGTGCAGTGCGTGTGGGTGCAGTGGGTGTGGGTGCAGTGGGTGTGGGTGCAGTGAGAGCGGGTGCAGTGGGTGTGGGTGCAGTGAGTGCGGGTGCAGTGAGAGCGGGTGCAGTGAGTGTGGGTGCAGTGAGAGCGGGTGCAGTGAGAGCGGGTGCAGTGAGAGCGGGTGCAGTGAGTGTGGGTGCAGTGAGAGCGGGTGCAGTGGGTGTGGGTCCAGTGAGAGCGGGTGCAGTGAGTGTGGGTGCAGTGAGAGCGGGTGCAGTGGGTGTGGGTGCAGTGAGTGCGGGTGCAGTGGGTGTGGGTGCCATGAGAGCGGGTGCAGTGAGTGCGGGTGCAGTGGGAGTGGGTGCAGTGAGAGCGGGTGCAGTGGGTGTGGGTGCAGTGAGAGCGGGTGCAGTGAGTGTGGGTGCAGTGAGAGCGGGTGCAGTGGGTGTGGGTGCAGTGAGAGCGGGTGCAGTGAGTGTGGGTGCAGTGAGTGCGGGTGCAGTGAGTGTGGGTGCAGTGAGTGAGGGTGCAGTGGGTGTGGGTGCAGTGAGAGCGGGTGCAGTTAGAGCGGGTGCAGTGAGTGCGGGTGCAGTGAGAGCGGGTGCAGTGGGTGTGGGTGCAGTGAGAGCGGGTGCAATGGGTGTGGGTGCAGTGAGAGCGGGTGCAGTGAGTGTGGGTGCAGTGAGTGCGGGTGCAGTGAGAGCGGGTGCAGTGAGAGCGGGTGCAGTGAGGGCGGGTGCAGTGAGAGCGGGTGCAGTGGATGTGGGTGCAGTGAGAGAGGGTGCAGTGGGTGTGGGTGCAGTGAGTGCGGGTGCAGTGAGTGTGGGTGCAGTGAGAGCGGGTGCAGTGAGTGTGGGTGCAGTGAGAGCGGGTGCAGTGAGTGTGGGTGCAGTGAGAGCGGGTGCAGTGAGTGTGGGTGCAGTGAGTGTGGGTGCAGTGAGGGCGGGTGCAGTGAGTGTGAGTGCAGTGAGAGTGGGTGCAGTGAGTGTGGGTGCAGTGAGAGCGGGTGCAGTGAGTGTGGGTGCAGTGAGAGCAGGTGCAGTGAGTGTGGGGGCAGTGAGAGCGGGTGCAGTGAGTGTGGGTGCAGTGAGTGTGGGTGCAGTGAGAGCGGGTGCAGTGAGTGTGGGTGCAGTGAGAGCGGGTGCAGTGAGTGTGTGTGCAGTGAGTGTGGGAGCAGTGAGAGCGGATGCAGTGAGTGTGGGTGCAGTGAGAGCGGGTGCAGTGAGTGTGTGTGCAGTGAGAGCGGATGCAGTGAGAGCGGCTGCAGTGAGTGTGGGAGCAGTGAGAGCGGGTGCAGTGAGTGTGGGTGCAGTGAGAGCGGGTGCAGTGCCTGTGGGTGAAGTGGGTGTGGGTGCAGAGGGTGTGGGTGCAGTGAGAGCGGGTGCAGTGCGTGTGGGTGCAGTGGGTGTGGGTGCAGTGAGTGTGGGTGCAGTGAGTGCGGGTTCAGTGAGTGCGGGTGCAGTGAGAGCGGGTGCAGTGAGTGTGGGTGCAGTGAGAGCGGGTGCAGTGAGCGCGGGTGCAGTGAGGGCGGGTGCAGTGAGTGTGGGTGCAGTGAGAGCGGGTGCAGTGAGTGTGGGTGCAGTGAGAGCGGGTGCAGTGAGAGCGGGTGCAGTGAGTGCGGGTGCAGTGAGAGCGGGTGCAGTGAGAGCGGGTGCAGTGAGAGCGGGTGCAGTGAGTGTGGGTGCAGTGAGAGCGGGTGCAGTGAGTGTGGGTGCAGTGAGAGCGGGTGCAGTGAGTGTGGGTGCAGTGAGAGCGGGTGCAGTGAGTGTGGGTGCAGTGAGTGTGGGTGCAGTGAGGGCAGGTGCAGTGAGTGTGAGTGCAGTGAGAGTGGGTGCAGTGAGTGTGGGTGCAGTGAGAGCGGGTGCAGTGAGTGTGGGTGCAGTGAGTGTGGGTGCAGTGAGAGCGGGTGCAGTGAGTGTGGGTGCAGTGAGAGCGGATGCAGTGAGTGTGGGTGCAGTGAGAGCGGGTGCAGTGAGTGTGTGTGCAGTGAGAGCGGATGCAGTGAGAGCGGCTGCAGTGAGTGTGGGAGCAGTGAGAGCGGGTGCAGTGAGTGTGGGTGCAGTGAGAGCGGGTGCAGTGCGTGTGGGTGCAGTGGGTGTGGGTGCAGTGGATGTGGGTGCAGTTAGAGCGGGTGCAGTGGGTGTGGGTGCAGTGAGTGCGGGTGCAGTGAGAGCGGGTGCAGTGAGTGTGGGTGCAGTGAGAGCGGGTGCAGTGAGAGCGGGTGCAGTGAGAGCGGGTGCAGTGAGTGTGGGTGCAGTGAGAGCGGGTGCAGTGAGTGTGGGTGCAGTGAGAGCGGGTGCAGTGGGTGTGGGTGCAGTGAGAGCGGGTGCAGTGAGTGTGGGTGCAGTGAGAGCGGGTGCAGTGAGTGTGGGTGCAGTGAGAGCGGGTGCAGTGAGTGTGGGTGCAGTGAGAGCGGGTGCAGTGCGTGTGGGTGCAGTGAGAGCGGGTGCAGTGGGTGTGGGTGCAGTGAGAGCGGGTGCAGTGCGTGTGGGTGCAGTGAGAGCGGGTGCAGTGAGAGCGGGTGCAGTGAGTGTGGGTGCAGTGAGAGCGGGTGCAGTGAGTGTGGGTGCAGTGAGAGCGGGTGCAGTGAGTGTGGGTGCAGTGAGAGCGTGTGCAGTGGGTGTGGGTGCAGTGAGAGCGGGTGTAGTGAGAGCGGGTGCAGTGAGTGCGCGTGCAGTGGGTGTGGGTGCAGTGAGAGCGGATGTAGTGAGAGCGGGTGCAGTGGGTGTGGGTGCAGTGAGTGCGGGTGCAGTGGGAGCGGGTGCAGTGAGAGCGGGTGCAGTGGGTGTGGGTGCAGTGAGTGCGGGTGCAGTGGGTGTGGGTGCAGTGAGTGCGGGTGCAGTGGGAGCGGGTGCAGTGAGAGCGGGTGCAGTGAGAGCGGGTGCAGTAAGAGCGGGTGCAGTGAGTGTGGGTGCAGTGAGAGCGGGTGCAGTGAGTGTGGGTGCAGTGAGAGCGGGTGCAGTGAGTGTGGGTGCAGTGAGGGCGGGTGCAGTGAGGGCGGGTGCAGTGAGAGCGGGTGCAGTGGGTGTGGGTGCAGTGAGAGCGGGTGCAGTGAGTGCGGGTGCAGTGAGAGCGGGTGCAGTGGGTGTGGGTGCAGTGAGAGCGGGTGCAGTCAGTGTGGGTGCAGTGAGAGCGGGTGCAGTGCGTGTGGGTGCAGTGAGAGCGGGTGCAGTGGGTGTGGGTGCAGTGAGAGCGGGTGCAGTGCATGTGGGTGCAGTGAGAGCGGGTGCAGTGAGTGTGGGAGCAGTGAGAGCGGGTGCAGTGAGAGCGGGTGCAGTGAGTGCGGGTGCAGTGAGAGCGGGTGCAGTGAGAGCGGGTGCAGTGAGTGTGGGTGCAGTGAGAGCGGGTGCAGTGGGTGTGGGTGCAGTGAGAGCGGGTGCAGTGAGAGCGGGTGCAGTGAGTGCGGGTGCAGTGAGAGCGGGTGCAGTGAATGTGGGTGCAGTGAGTGTGAGTACAGTGAGAGTGGGTGCAGTGAGTGTGGGTGCAGTGAGGGCGGGTGCAGTGAGAGCGGGTGCAGTGAGTGTGGGTGCAGTGAGTGTGGGTGCAGTGAGGGCGGGTGCAGTGAGTGTGAGTGCAGTGAGTGCGGGTGCAGTGAGAGCGGGTGCAGTGAGTGTGGGTGCAGTGAGAGCGGGTGCAGTGAGTGTGGGTGCAGTGAGTGTGGGTGCAGTGAGGGCGGGTGCAGTGAGTGTGAGTGCAGTGAGAGTGGGTGCAGTGAGTGTGGGTGCAGTGAGAGCGGGTGCAGTGAGTGTGGGTGCAGTGAGAGCGCGTGCAGTGGGTGTGGGTGCAGTGAGAGCGAGTGCAGTGAGAGCGGGTGCAGTGGGTGTGGGTGCAGTGAGAGCGGGGGCAGTGGGTGTGGGTGCAGTGAGTGCGGGTGCAGTGGGTGTGGGTGCAGTGAGAGCGGGTGCAGTGAGTGTGGGTGCAGTGAGAGCGGGTGCAGTGAGTGTGGGTGCAGTGAGAGCGGGTGCAGTGAGTGCGGGTGCAGTGAGAGTGGGTGCAGTGAGAGCGGGTGCAGTGGGTGTGGGTGCAGTGAGAGCGGGTGCAGTGCGTGTGGGTGCAGTGGGTGTGGGTGCAGTGGATGTGGGTGCAGTTAGAGCGGGTGCAGTGGGTGTGGGTGCAGTGAGTGCGGGTGCAGTGAGAGCGGGTGCAGTGAGTGTGGGTGCAGTGAGAGCGGGTGCAGTGAGAGCGGGTGCAGTGAGAGCGGGTGCAGTGCGTGTGGGTGCAGTGAGAGCGGGTGCAGTGGGTGTGGGTCCAGTGAGAGCGGGTGCAGTGAGTGTGGGTGCAGTGAGAGCGGGTGCAGTGGGTGTGGGTGCAGTGAGAGCGGGTGCAGTGAGTGTGGGTGCAGTGAGAGCGGGTGCAGTGGGTGTGGGTGCAGTGAGAGCGGGTGCAGTGAGTGTGGGTGCAGTGAGAGCGGGTGCAGTGAGTGTGGGTGCAGTGAGAGCGGGGGCAGTGAGTGTGGGTGCAGTGAGAGCGGGTGCAGTGCGTGTGGGTGCAGTGAGAGCGGGTGCAGTGGGTGTGGGTGCAGTGAGAGCGGGTGCAGTGCGTGTGGGTGCAGTGAGAGCGGGTGCAGTGGGTGTGGGTGCAGTGAGAGCGGGTGCAGTGGGTGTGGGTGCAGTGAGTGCGGGTGCAGTGAGTGCGGGTGCAGTGAGAGCGGGTGCAGTGAGTGTGGGTGCAGTGAGAGCGGGTGCAGTGAGAGCGGGTGCAGTGAGTGTGGGTGCAGTGAGAGCGGGTGCAGTGAGTGTGGGTGCAGTGACAGCGGGTGCAGTGAGTGTGGGTGCAGTGAGAGCGTGTGCAGTGGGTGTGGGTGCAGTGAGAGCGGGTGTAGTGAGAGCGGGTGCAGTGAGTGCGGGTGCAGTGGGTGTGGGTGCAGTGAGAGCGGGTGTAGTGAGAGCGGGTGCAGTGGGTGTGGGTGCAGTGAGTGCGGGTGCAGTGGGAGCGGGTGCAGTGAGAGCGGGTGCAGTGGGTGTGGGTGCAGTGAGTGCGGGTGCAGTGGGAGCGGGTGCAGTGAGAGCGGGTGCAGTGAGAGCGGGTGCAGTGAGAGCGGGTGCAGTGAGTGTGGGTGCAGTGAGAGCGGGTGCAGTGAGTGTGGGTGCAGTGAGAGCGGGTGCAGTGAGTGTGGGTGCAGTGAGGGCGGGTGCAGTGAGGGCGGGTGCAGTGAGAGCGGGTGCAGTGGGTGTGGGTGCAGTGAGAGCGGGTGCAGTGAGTGTGGGTGCAGTGAGAGCGGGTGCAGTGGGTGTGGGTGCAGTGAGAGCGGGTGCAGTGAGTGTGGGTGCAGTGAGAGCGGGTGCAGTGCGTGTGGGTGCAGTGAGAGCGGGTGCAGTGGGTGTGGGTGCAGTGAGAGCGGGTGCAGTGCATGTGGGTGCAGTGAGAGCGGGTGCAGTGAGTGTGGGTGCAGTGAGAGCGGGTGCAGTGAGAGCGGGTGCAGTGAGTGCGGGTGCAGTGAGAGCGGGTGCAGTGAGAGCGGGGGCAGTGAGTGTGGGTGCAGTGAGAGCGGGTGCAGTGAGTGTGGGTGCAGTGAGAGCGGGTGCAGTGAGTGTGGGTGCAGTGAGAGCGGGTGCAGTGGGTGTGGGTGCAGTGAGAGCGGGTGCAGTGAGAGCGGGTGCAGTGAGTGCGGGTGCAGTGAGAGCCGGTGCAGTGAATGTGGGTGCAGTGAGTGTGAGTGCAGTGAGAGCGGGTGCAGTGAGTGTGGGTGCAGTGAGAGCAGGTGCAGTGAGTGTGGGTGCAGTGAGAGCGGGTGCAGTGAGTGTGGGTGCAGTGAGTGTGGGTGCAGTGAGAGCGGGTGCAGTGAGTGTGGGTGCAGTGAGAGCGGGTGCAGTGAGTGTGTGTGCAGTGAGTGTGGGAGCAGTGAGAGCGGATGCAGTGAGTGTGGGTGCAGTGAGAGCGGGTGCAGTGAGTGTGTGTGCAGTGAGAACGGATGCAGTGAGAGCGGCTGCAGTGAGTGTGGGAGCAGTGAGAGCGGGTGCAGTGAGTGTGGGTGCAGTGAGAGCGGGTGCAGTGCGTGTGGGTGAAGTGGGTGTGGGTGCAGTGGGTGTGGGTGCAGTGAGAGCGGGTGCAGTGCGTGTGGGTGCAGTGGGTGTGGGTGCAGTGAGTGTGGGTGCAGTGAGTGCGGGTTCAGTGAGTGCGGGTGCAGTGAGAGCGGGTGCAGTGAGTGTGGGTGCAGTGAGAGCGGGTGCAGTGAGCGCGGGTGCAGTGAGGGCGGGTGCAGTGAGTGTGGGTGCAGTGAGAGCGGGTGCAGTGAGAGCGGGTGCAGTGAGAGCGGGTGCAGTGAGTGCGGGTGCAGTGAGAGCGGGTGCAGTGAGAGCGGGTGCAGTGAGAGCGGGTGCAGTGAGTGTGGGTGCAGTGAGAGCGGGTGCAGTGAGTGTGGGTGCAGTGAGAGCGGGTGCAGTGAGTGTGGGTGCAGTGAGAGCGGGTGCAGTGAGTGTGGGTGCAGTGAGTGTGGGTGCAGTGAGGGCAGGTGCAGTGAGTGTGAGTGCAGTGAGAGTGGGTGCAGTGAGTGTGGGTGCAGTGAGAGCGGGTGCAGTGAGTGTGGGTGCAGTGAGTGTGGGTGCAGTGAGAGCGGGTGCAGTGAGTGTGGGTGCAGTGAGAGCGGATGCAGTGAGTGTGGGTGCAGTGAGAGCGGGTGCAGTGAGTGTGTGTGCAGTGAGAGCGGATGCAGTGAGAGCGGCTGCAGTGAGTGTGGGAGCAGTGAGAGCGGGTGCAGTGAGTGTGGGTGCAGTGAGAGCGGGTGCAGTGCGTGTGGGTGCAGTGGGTGTGGGAGCAGTGGATGTGGGTGCAGTTAGAGCGGGTGCAGTGGGTGTGGGTGCAGTGAGTGCGGGTGCAGTGAGAGCGGGTGCAGTGAGTGTGGGTGCAGTGAGAGCGGGTGCAGTGAGAGCGGGTGCAGTGAGAGCGGGTGCAGTGAGTGTGGGTGCAGTGAGAGCGGGTGCAGTGAGTGTGGGTGCAGTGAGAGCGGGTGCAGTGGGTGTGGGTGCAGTGAGAGCGGGTGCAGTGAGTGTGGGTGCAGTGAGAGCGGGTGCAGTGAGTGTGGGTGCAGTGAGAGCGGGTGCAGTGAGTGTGGGTGCAGTGAGAGCGGGTGCAGTGCGTGTGGGTGCAGTGAGAGCGGGTGCAGTGGGTGTGGGTGCAGTGAGAGCGGGTGCAGTGCGTGTGGGTGCAGTGAGAGCGGGTGCAGTGGGTGTGGGTGCAGTGAGAGCGGGTGCAGTGAGAGCGGGTGCAGTGAGAGCGGGTGCAGTGAGTGTGGGTGCAGTGAGAGCGGGTGCAGTGAGTGTGGGTGCAGTGAGAGCGGGTGCAGTGGGTGTGGGTGCAGTGAGAGCGGGTGCAGTGAGTGTGGGTGCAGTGGGTGTGGGTGCAGTGAGAGCGGGTGCAGTGAGAGCGGGTGCAGTGAGTGCGGGTGCAGTGAGAGCCGGTGCAGTGAATGTGGGTGCAGTGAGTGTGAGTGCAGTGAGAGCGGGTGCAGTGAGTGTGGGTGCAGTGAGAGCAGGTGCAGTGAGTGTGGGTGCAGTGAGAGCGGGTGCAGTGAGTGTGGGTGCAGTGAGTGTGGGTGCAGTGAGAGCGGGTGCAGTGAGTGTGGGTGCAGTGAGAGCGGGTGCAGTGAGTGTGTGTGCAGTGAGTGTGGGAGCAGTGAGAGCGGATGCAGTGAGTGTGGGTGCAGTGAGAGCGGGTGCAGTGAGTGTGTGTGCAGTGAGAACGGATGCAGTGAGAGCGGCTGCAGTGAGTGTGGGTGCAGTGAGAGCGGGTGCAGTGCGTGTGGGTGAAGTGGGTGTGGGTGCAGTGGGTGTGGGTGCAGTGAGAGCGGGTGCAGTGCGTGTGGGTGCAGTGGGTGTGGGTGCAGTGAGTGTGGGTGCAGTGAGTGCGGGTTCAGTGAGTGCGGGTGCAGTGAGAGCGGGTGCAGTGAGTGTGGGTGCAGTGAGAGCGGGTGCAGTGAGCGCGGGTGCAGTGAGGGCGGGTGCAGTGAGTGTGGGTGCAGTGAGAGCGGGTGCAGTGAGAGCGGGTGCAGTGAGAGCGGGTGCAGTGAGTGCGGGTGCAGTGAGAGCGGGTGCAGTGAGAGCGGGTGCAGTGAGAGCGGGTGCAGTGAGTGTGGGTGCAGTGAGAGCGGGTGCAGTGAGTGTGGGTGCAGTGAGAGCGGGTGCAGTGAGTGTGGGTGCAGTGAGAGCGGGTGCAGTGAGTGTGGGTGCAGTGAGTGTGGGTGCAGTGAGGGCAGGTGCAGTGAGTGTGAGTGCAGTGAGAGTGGGTGCAGTGAGTGTGGGTGCAGTGAGAGCGGGTGCAGTGAGTGTGGGTGCAGTGAGTGTGGGTGCAGTGAGAGCGGGTGCAGTGAGTGTGGGTGCAGTGAGAGCGGATGCAGTGAGTGTGGGTGCAGTGAGAGCGGGTGCAGTGAGTGTGTGTGCAGTGAGAGCGGATGCAGTGAGAGCGGCTGCAGTGAGTGTGGGAGCAGTGAGAGCGGGTGCAGTGAGTGTGGGTGCAGTGAGAGCGGGTGCAGTGCGTGTGGGTGCAGTGGGTGTGGGAGCAGTGGATGTGGGTGCAGTTAGAGCGGGTGCAGTGGGTGTGGGTGCAGTGAGTGCGGGTGCAGTGAGAGCGGGTGCAGTGAGTGTGGGTGCAGTGAGAGCGGGTGCAGTGAGAGCGGGTGCAGTGAGAGCGGGTGCAGTGAGTGTGGGTGCAGTGAGAGCGGGTGCAGTGAGTGTGGGTGCAGTGAGAGCGGGTGCAGTGGGTGTGGGTGCAGTGAGAGCGGGTGCAGTGAGTGTGGGTGCAGTGAGAGCGGGTGCAGTGAGTGTGGGTGCAGTGAGAGCGGGTGCAGTGAGTGTGGGTGCAGTGAGAGCGGGTGCAGTGCGTGTGGGTGCAGTGAGAGCGGGTGCAGTGGGTGTGGGTGCAGTGAGAGCGGGTGCAGTGCGTGTGGGTGCAGTGAGAGCGGGTGCAGTGGGTGTGGGTGCAGTGAGAGCGGGTGCAGTGAGTGCGGGTGCAGTGAGTGCGGGTGCAGTGAGTGCGGGTGCAGTGAGAGCGGGTGCAGTGAGTGTGGGTGCAGTGAGAGCGGGTGCAGTGAGAGCGGGTGCAGTGAGTGTGGGTGCAGTGAGAGCGGGTGCAGTGAGTGTGGGTGCAGTGAGGGCGGGTGCAGTGAGTGTGGGTGCAGTGAGAGCGTGTGCAGTGGGTGTGGGTGCAGTGAGAGCGGGTGTAGTGAGAGCGGGTGCAGTGAGTGCGCGTGCAGTGGGTGTGGGTGCAGTGAGAGCGGGTGTAGTGAGAGCGGGTGCAGTGGGTGTGGGTGCAGTGAGTGCGGGTGCAGTGGGAGCGGGTGCAGTGAGAGCGGGTGCAGTGGGTGTGGGTGCAGTGAGTGCGGGTGCAGTGGGTGTGGGTGCAGTGAGTGCGGGTGCAGTGGGAGCGGGTGCAGTGAGAGCGGGTGCAGTGAGAGCGGGTGCAGTGAGAGCGGGTGCAGTGAGTGTGGGTGCAGTGAGAGAGGGTGCAGTGAGTGTGGGTGCAGTGAGAGCGGGTGCAGTGAGTGTGGGTGCAGTGAGGGCGGGTGCAGTGAGGGCGGGTGCAGTGAGAGCGGGTGCAGTGGGTGTGGGTGCAGTGAGAGCGGGTGCAGTGAGTGTGGGTGCAGTGAGAGCGGGTGCAGTGGGTGTGGGTGCAGTGAGAGCGGGTGCAGTGAGTGTGGGTGCAGTGAGAGCGGGTGCAGTGCGTGTGGGTGCAGTGAGAGCGGGTGCAGTGGGTGTGGGTGCAGTGAGAGCGGGTGCAGTGCATGTGGGTGCAGTGAGAGCGGGTGCAGTGAGTGTGGGAGCAGTGAGAGCGGGTGCAGTGAGAGCGGGTGCAGTGAGTGCGGGTGCAGTGAGAGCGGGTGCAGTGAGAGCGGGTGCAGTGAGTGTGGGTGCAGTGAGAGCGGGTGCAGTGGGTGTGGGTGCAGTGAGAGCGGGTGCAGTGAGAGCGGGTGCAGTGAGTGCGGGTGCAGTGAGAGCGGGTGCAGTGAATGTGGGTGCAGTGAGTGTGAGTACAGTGAGAGTGGGTGCAGTGAGTGTGGGTGCAGTGAGGGCGGGTGCAGTGAGAGCGGGTGCAGTGAGTGTGGGTGCAGTGAGTGTGGGTGCAGTGAGGGCGGGTGCAGTGAGTGTGAGTGCAGTGAGTGCGGGTGCAGTGAGAGCGGGTGCAGTGAGTGTGGGTGCAGTGAGAGCGGGTGCAGTGAGTGTGGGTGCAGTGAGAGCGGGTGCAGTGGGTGTGGGTGCAGTGAGAGCGGGTGCAGTGAGTGTGGGTGCAGTGAGAGCGGGTGCAGTGAGTGTGGGTGCAGTGAGAGCGGGTGCAGTGAGTGTGGGTGCAGTGAGAGCGGGTGCAGTGCGTGTGGGTGCAGTGAGAGCGGGTGCAGTGGGTGTGGGTGCAGTGAGAGCGGGTGCAGTGCGTGTGGGTGCAGTGAGAGCGGGTGCAGTGGGTGTGGGTGCAGTGAGAGCGGGTGCAGTGAGTGCGGGTGCAGTGAGTGCGGGTGCAGTGAGTGCGGGTGCAGTGAGAGCGGGTGCAGTGAGTGTGGGTGCAGTGAGAGCGGGTGCAGTGAGAGCGGGTGCAGTGAGTGTGGGTGCAGTGAGAGCGGGTGCAGTGAGTGTGGGTGCAGTGAGAGCGGGTGCAGTGAGTGTGGGTGCAGTGAGAGCGTGTGCAGTGGGTGTGGGTGCAGTGAGAGCGGGTGTAGTGAGAGCGGGTGCAGTGAGTGCGCGTGCAGTGGGTGTGGGTGCAGTGAGAGCGGGTGTAGTGAGAGCGGGTGCAGTGGGTGTGGGTGCAGTGAGTGCGGGTGCAGTGGGAGCGGGTGCAGTGAGAGCGGGTGCAGTGGGTGTGGGTGCAGTGAGTGCGGGTGCAGTGGGTGTGGGTGCAGTGAGTGCGGGTGCAGTGGGAGCGGGTGCAGTGAGAGCGGGTGCAGTGAGAGCGGGTGCAGTGAGAGCGGGTGCAGTGAGTGTGGGTGCAGTGAGAGAGGGTGCAGTGAGTGTGGGTGCAGTGAGAGCGGGTGCAGTGAGTGTGGGTGCAGTGAGGGCGGGTGCAGTGAGGGCGGGTGCAGTGAGAGCGGGTGCAGTGGGTGTGGGTGCAGTGAGAGCGGGTGCAGTGAGTGTGGGTGCAGTGAGAGCGGGTGCAGTGGGTGTGGGTGCAGTGAGAGCGGGTGCAGTGAGTGTGGGTGCAGTGAGAGCGGGTGCAGTGCGTGTGGGTGCAGTGAGAGCGGGTGCAGTGGGTGTGGGTGCAGTGAGAGCGGGTGCAGTGCATGTGGGTGCAGTGAGAGCGGGTGCAGTGAGTGTGGGAGCAGTGAGAGCGGGTGCAGTGAGAGCGGGTGCAGTGAGTGCGGGTGCAGTGAGAGCGGGTGCAGTGAGAGCGGGTGCAGTGAGTGTGGGTGCAGTGAGAGCGGGTGCAGTGGGTGTGGGTGCAGTGAGAGCGGGTGCAGTGAGAGCGGGTGCAGTGAGTGCGGGTGCAGTGAGAGCGGGTGCAGTGAATGTGGGTGCAGTGAGTGTGAGTACAGTGAGAGTGGGTGCAGTGAGTGTGGGTGCAGTGAGGGCGGGTGCAGTGAGAGCGGGTGCAGTGAGTGTGGGTGCAGTGAGTGTGGGTGCAGTGAGGGCGGGTGCAGTGAGTGTGAGTGCAGTGAGTGCGGGTGCAGTGAGAGCGGGTGCAGTGAGTGTGGGTGCAGTGAGAGCGGGTGCAGTGAGTGTGGGTGCAGTGAGTGTGGGTGCAGTGAGGGCGGGTGCAGTGAGTGTGAGTGCAGTGAGAGTGGGTGCAGTGAGTGTGGGTGCAGTGAGAGCGGGTGCAGTGAGTGTGGGTGCAGTGAGAGCGCGTGCAGTGGGTGTGGGTGCAGTGAGAGCGAGTGCAGTGAGAGCGGGTGCAGTGGGTGTGGGTGCAGTGAGAGCGGGGGCAGTGGGTGTGGGTGCAGTGAGTGCGGGTGCAGTGGGTGTGGGTGCAGTGAGAGCGGGTGCAGTTAGTGTGGGTGCAGTGAGAGCGGGTGCAGTGAGTGTGGGTGCAGTGAGTGCGGGTGCAGTGGGTGTGGGTGCAGTGAGAGCGGGTGCAGTGAGTGCGGGTGCAGTGAGAGTGGGTGCAGTGAGAGCGGGTGCAGTGGGTGTGGGTGCAGTGAGAGCGGGTGCAGTGAGTGTGGGTGCAGTGAGAGCGGGTGCAGTGCGTGTGGGTGCAGTGGGTGTGGGTGCAGTGGATGTGGGTGCAGTTAGAGCGGGTGCAGTGGGTGTGGGTGCAGTGAGTGCGGGTGCAGTGAGAGCGGGTGCAGTGAGTGTGGGTGCAGTGAGAGCGGGTGCAGTGAGAGCGGGTGCAGTGAGAGCGGGTGCAGTGCGTGTGGGTGCAGTGAGAGCGCGTGCAGTGGGTGTGGGTCCAGTGAGAGCGGGTGCAGTGAGTGTGGGTGCAGTGAGAGCGGGTGCAGTGGGTGTGGGTGCAGTGAGAGCGGGTGCAGTGAGTGTGGGTGCAGTGAGAGCGGGTGCAGTGGGTGTGGGTGCAGTGAGAGCGGGTGCAGTGAGTGTGGGTGCAGTGAGAGCGGGTGCAGTGAGTGTGGGTGCAGTGAGAGCGGGGGCAGTGAGTGTGGGTGCAGTGAGAGCGGGTGCAGTGCGTGTGGGTGCAGTGAGAGCGGGTGCAGTGGGTGTGGGTGCAGTGAGAGCGGGTGCAGTGCGTGTGGGTGCAGTGAGAGCGGGTGCAGTGGGTGTGGGTGCAGTGAGAGCGGGTGCAGTGGGTGTGGGTGCTGTGAGTGCGGGTGCAGTGAGTGCGGGTGCAGTGAGAGCGGGTGCAGTGAGTGTGGGTGCAGTGAGAGCGGGTGCAGTGAGAGCGGGTGCAGTGAGTGTGGGTGCAGTGAGAGCGGGTGCAGTGAGTGTGGGTGCAGTGAGAGCGGGTGCAGTGAGTGTGGGTGCAGTGAGAGCGTGTGCAGTGGGTGCGGGTGCAGTGAGAGCGGGTGTAGTGAGAGCGGGTGCAGTGAGTGCGGGTGCAGTGGGTGTGGGTGCAGTGAGAGCGGGTGTAGTGAGAGCGGGTGCAGTGGGTGTGGGTGCAGTGAGTGCGGGTGCAGTGGGAGCGGGTGCAGTGAGAGCGGGTGCAGTGGGTGTGGGTGCAGTGAGTGCGGGTGCAGTGGGAGCGGGTGCAGTGAGAGCGGGTGCAGTGAGAGCGGGTGCAGTGAGAGCGGGTGCAGTGAGTGTGGGTGCAGTGAGAGCGGGTGCAGTGAGTGTGGGTGCAGTGAGAGCGGGTGCAGTGAGTGTGGGTGCAGTGAGGGCGGGTGCAGTGAGGGCGGGTGCAGTGAGAGCGGGTGCAGTGGGTGTGGGTGCAGTGAGAGCGGGTGCAGTGAGTGTGGGTGCAGTGAGAGCGGGTGCAGTGGGTGTGGGTGCAGTGAGAGCGGGTGCAGTGAGTGTGGGTGCAGTGAGAGCGGGTGCAGTGCGTGTGGGTGCAGTGAGAGCGGGTGCAGTGGGTGTGGGTGCAGTGAGAGCGGGTGCAGTGCATGTGGGTGCAGTGAGAGCGGGTGCAGTGAGTGTGGGTGCAGTGAGAGCGGGTGCAGTGAGAGCGGGTGCAGTGAGTGCGGGTGCAGTGAGAGCGGGTGCAGTGAGAGCGGGGGCAGTGAGTGTGGGTGCAGTTAGAGCGGGTGCAGTGAGTGTGGGTGCAGTGAGAGCGGGTGCAGTGAGTGTGGGTGCAGTGAGAGCGGGTGCAGTGGGTGTGGGTGCAGTGAGAGCGGGTGCAGTGAGAGCGGGTGCAGTGAGTGCGGGTGCAGTGAGAGCGGGTGCAGTGAATGTGGGTGCAGTGAGTGTGAGTGCAGTGAGAGTGGGTGCAGTGAGTGTGGGTGCAGTGAGGGCGGGTGCAGTGAGAGCGGATGCAGTGAGTGTGGGTGCAGTGAGTGTGGGTGAAGTGAGGGCGGGTGCAGTGAGTGTGAGTGCAGTGAGTGTGGGTGCAGTGAGAGCGGGTGCAGTGAGTGTGGGTGCAGTGAAAGCGGGTGCAGTGAGTGTGGGTGCAGTGAGTGTGGGTGCAGTGAGGGCGGGTGCAGTGAGTGTGAGTGCAGTGAGAGTGGGTGCAGTGAGTGTGGGTGCAGTGAGAGCGGGTGCAGTGAGTGTGGGTGCAGTGAGAGCGCGTGCAGTGGGTGTGGGTGCAGTGAGAGCGAGTGCAGTGAGAGCGGGTGCAGTGGGTGTGGGTGCAGTGAGAGCGGGGGCAGTGGGTGTGGGTGCAGTGAGTGCGGGTGCAGTGGGTGTGGGTGCAGTGAGAGCGGGTGCAGTGAGTGTGGGTGCAGTGAGAGCGGATGCAGTGAGTGTGGGTGCAGTGAGTGCGGGTGCAGTGGGTGTGGGTGCAGTGAGAGCGGGTGCAGTGAGTGCGGGTGCAGTGGGAGTGGGTGCAGTGAGAGCGGGTGCAGTGGGTGTGGATGCAGTGAGAGCGGGTGCAGTGAGTGTGGGTGCAGTGAGAGCGGGTGCAGTGGGTGTGGGTGCAGTGAGAGCGGGTGCAGTGAGTGTGGGTGCAGTGAGAGCGGGTGCAGTGAGTGTGGGTGCAGTGAGTGAGGGTGCAGTGGGTGTGGGTGCAGTGAGAGCGGGTGCAGTTAGAGCGGGTGCAGTGAGTGCGGGTGCAGTGAGAGCGGGTGCAGTGGGTGTGGGTGCAGTGAGAGCGGGTGCAATGGGTGTGGGTGCAGTGAGAGCGGGTGCAGTGAGTGTGGGTGCAGTGAGTGCGGGTGCAGTGAGAGCGGGTGCAGTGAGAGCGGGTGCAGTGAGAGCGGGTGCAGTGAGAGCGGGTGCAGTGGGTGTGGGTGCAGTGAGAGAGGGTGCAGTGGGTGTGGGTGCAGTGAGTGCGGGTGCAGAGAGTGTGGGTGCAGTGAGAGCGGGTGCAGTGAGTGTGGGTGCAGTGAGAGCGGGTGCAGTGAGTGTGGGTGCAGTGAGAGCGGGTGCAGTGAGTGTGGGTGCAGTGAGTGTGGGTGCAGTGAGGGCGGGTGCAGTGAGTGTGAGTGCAGTGAGAGTGGGTGCAGTGAGTGTGGGTGCAGTGAGAGCGGGTGCAGTGAGTGTGGGTGCAGTGAGAGCAGGTGCAGTGAGTGTGGGTGCAGTGAGAGCGGGTGCAGTGAGTGTGGGTGCAGTGAGTGTGGGTGCAGTGAGAGCGGGTGCAGTGAGTGTGGGTGCAGTGAGAGCGGGTGCAGTGAGTGTGTGTGCAGTGAGTGTGGGAGCAGTGAGAGCGGATGCAGTGAGTGTGGGTGCATTGAGAGCGGGTGCAGTGAGTGTGTGTGCAGTGAGAGCGGATGCAGTGAGAGCGGCTGCAGTGAGGGTGGGAGCAGTGAGAGCGGGTGCAGTGGGTGTGGGTCCAGTGAGAGCGGGTGCAGTGAGTGTGGGTGCAGTGAGAGCGGGTGCAGTGGGTGTGGGTGCAGTGAGAGCGGGTGCAGTGAGTGTGGGTGCAGTGAGAGCGGGTGCAGTGGGTGTGGGTGCAGTGAGAGCGGGTGCAGTGAGTGTGGGTGCAGTGAGAGCGGGTGCAGTGAGTGTGGGTGCAGTGAGAGCGGGTGCAGTGAGTGTGGGTGCAGTGAGAGCGGGTGCAGTGCGTGTGGGTGCAGTGAGAGCGGGTGCAGTGGGTGTGGGTGCAGTGAGAGCGGGTGCAGTGCGTGTGGGTGCAGTGAGAGCGGGTGCAGTGGGTGTGGGTGCAGTGAGAGCGGGTGCAGTGGGTGCGGGTGCAGTGAGTGCGGGTGCAGTGAGTGCGGGTGCAGTGAGAGCGGGTGCAGTGAGTGTGGGTGCAGTGAGAGCGGGTGCAGTGAGAGCGGGTGCAGTGAGTGTGGGTGCAGTGAGAGCGGGTGCAGTGAGTGTGGGTGCAGTGAGAGCGGGTGCAGTGAGTGTGGGTGCAGTGAGAGCGTGTGCAGTGGGTGTGGGTGCAGTGAGAGCGGGTGTAGTGAGAGCGGGTGCAGTGAGTGCGGGTGCAGTGGGTGTGGGTGCAGTGAGAGCGGGTGTAGTGAGAGCGGGTGCAGTGGGTGTGGGTGCAGTGAGTGCGGGTGCAGTGGGAGCGGGTGCAGTGAGAGCGGGTGCAGTGGGTGTGGGTGCAGTGAGTGCGGGTGCAGTGGGAGCGGGTGCAGTGAGAGCGGGTGCAGTGAGAGCGGGTGCAGTGAGAGGGGGTGCAGTGAGTGTGGGTGCAGTGAGAGCGGGTGCAGTGAGTGTGGGTGCAGTGAGAGCGGGTGCAGTGAGTGTGGGTGCAGTGAGGGCGGGTGCAGTGAGGGCGGGTGCAGTGAGAGCGGGTGCAGTGGGTGCGGGTGCAGTGAGAGCGGGTGCAGTGAGTGTGGGTGCAGTGAGAGCGGGTGCAGTGGGTGTGGGTGCAGTGAGAGCGGGTGCAGTGAGTGTGGGTGCAGTGAGAGCGGGTGCAGTGCGTGTGGGTGCAGTGAGAGCGGGTGCAGTGGGTGTGGGTGCAGTGAGAGCGGGTGCAGTGCATGTGGGTGCAGTGAGAGCGGGTGCAGTGAGTGTGGGTGCAGTGAGAGCGGGTGCAGTGAGAGCGGGTGCAGTGAGTGCGGGTGCAGTGAGAGCGGGTGCAGTGAGAGCGGGGGCAGTGAGTGTGGGTGCAGTGAGAGCGGGTGCAGTGAGTGTGGGTGCAGTGAGAGCGGGTGCAGTGAGTGTGGGTGCAGTGAGAGCGGGTGCAGTGGGTGTGGGTGCAGTGAGAGCGGGTGCAGTGAGAGCGGGTGCAGTGAGTGCGGGTGCAGTGAGAGCGGGTGCAGTGAATGTGGGTGCAGTGAGTGTGAGTGCAGTGAGAGTGGGTGCAGTGAGTGTGGGTGCAGTGAGGGCGGGTGCAGTGAGAGCGGGTGCAGTGAGTGTGGGTGCAGTGAGTGTGGGTGCAGTGAGGGCGGGTGCAGTGAGTGTGAGTGCAGTGAGTGTGGGTGCAGTGAGAGCGGGTGCAGTGAGTGTGGGTGCAGTGAGAGCGGGTGCAGTGAGTGTGGGTGCAGTGAGAGCGGGTGCAGTGAGTGTGGGTGCAGTGAGAGCGTGTGCAGTGGGTGTGGGTGCAGTGAGAGCGGGTGTAGTGAGAGCGGGTGCAGTGAGTGCGGGTGCAGTGGGTGTGGGTGCAGTGAGAGCGGGTGTAGTGAGAGCGGGTGCAGTGGGTGTGGGTGCAGTGAGTGCGGGTGCAGTGGGAGCGGGTGCAGTGAGAGCGGGTGCAGTGGGTGTGGGTGCAGTGAGTGCGGGTGCAGTGGGAGCGGGTGCAGTGAGAGCGGGTGCAGTGAGAGCGGGTGCAGTGAGAGGGGGTGCAGTGAGTGTGGGTGCAGTGAGAGCGGGTGCAGTGAGTGTGGGTGCAGTGAGAGCGGGTGCAGTGAGTGTGGGTGCAGTGAGGGCGGGTGCAGTGAGGGCGGGTGCAGTGAGAGCGGGTGCAGTGGGTGCGGGTGCAGTGAGAGCGGGTGCAGTGAGTGTGGGTGCAGTGAGAGCGGGTGCAGTGGGTGTGGGTGCAGTGAGAGCGGGTGCAGTGAGTGTGGGTGCAGTGAGAGCGGGTGCAGTGCGTGTGGGTGCAGTGAGAGCGGGTGCAGTGGGTGTGGGTGCAGTGAGAGCGGGTGCAGTGCATGTGGGTGCAGTGAGAGCGGGTGCAGTGAGTGTGGGTGCAGTGAGAGCGGGTGCAGTGAGAGCGGGTGCAGTGAGTGCGGGTGCAGTGAGAGCGGGTGCAGTGAGAGCGGGGGCAGTGAGTGTGGGTGCAGTGAGAGCGGGTGCAGTGAGTGTGGGTGCAGTGAGAGCGGGTGCAGTGAGTGTGGGTGCAGTGAGAGCGGGTGCAGTGGGTGTGGGTGCAGTGAGAGCGGGTGCAGTGAGAGCGGGTGCAGTGAGTGCGGGTGCAGTGAGAGCGGGTGCAGTGAATGTGGGTGCAGTGAGTGTGAGTGCAGTGAGAGTGGGTGCAGTGAGTGTGGGTGCAGTGAGGGCGGGTGCAGTGAGAGCGGGTGCAGTGAGTGTGGGTGCAGTGAGTGTGGGTGCAGTGAGGGCGGGTGCAGTGAGTGTGAGTGCAGTGAGTGTGGGTGCAGTGAGAGCGGGTGCAGTGAGTGTGGGTGCAGTGAGAGCGGGTGCAGTGAGTGTGGGTGCAGTGAGTGTGGGTGCAGTGAGGGCGGGTGCAGTGAGTGTGAGTGCAGTGAGAGTGGGTGCAGTGAGTGTGGGTGCAGTGAGAGCGGGTGCAGTGAGTGTGGGTGCAGTGAGAGCGCGTGCAGTGGGTGTGGGTGCAGTGAGAGCGAGTGCAGTGAGAGCGGGTGCAGTGGGTGTGGGTGCAGTGAGAGCGGGGGTAGTGGGTGTGGGTGCAGTGAGTGCGGGTGCAGTGGGTGTGGGTGCAGTGAGAGCGGGTGCAGTGAGTGCGGGTGCAGTGGGAGTGGGTGCAGTGAGAGCGGGGGTAGTGGGTGTGGGTGCAGTGAGTGCGGGTGCAGTGGGTGTGGGTGCAGTGAGAGTGGGTGCAGTGAGTGTGGGTGCAGTGAGTGCGGGTGCAGTGGGTGTGGGTGCAGTGAGAGCGGGTGCAGTGAGTGCGGGTGCAGTGGGAGTGGGTGCAGTGAGAGCGGGTGCAGTGGGTGTGGGTGCAGTGAGAGCGGGTGCAGTGAGTGTGGGTGCAGTGAGAGCGGGTGCAGTGGGTGTGGGTGCAGTGAGAGCGGGTGCAGTGAGTGTGGGTGCAGTGAGAGCGGGTGCAGTGAGTGTGGGTGCAGTGAGTGAGGGTGCAGTGGGTGTGGGTGCAGTGAGAGCGGGTGCAGTTAGAGCGGGTGCAGTGAGTGCGGGTGCAGTGAGAGCGGGTGCAGTGGGTGTGGGTGCAGTGAGAGCGGGTGCAATGGGTGTGGGTGCAGTGAGAGCGGGTGCAGTGAGTGTGGGTGCAGTGAGTGCGGGTGCAGTGAGAGCGGGTGCAGTGAGAGCGGGTGCAGTGAGAGCGGGTGCAGTGAGAGCGGGTGCAGTGGGTGTGGGTGCAGTGAGAGAGGGTGCAGTGGGTGTGGGTGCAGTGAGTGCGGGTGCAGTGAGTGTGGGTGCAGTGAGAGCGGGTGCAGTGAGTGTGGGTGCAGTGAGAGCGGGTGCAGTGAGTGTGGGTGCAGTGAGAGCGGGTGCAGTGAGTGTGGGTGCAGTGGGTGTGGGTGCAGTGAGAGCGGGTGCAGTGCGTGTGGGTGCAGTGAGAGCGGGTGCAGTGGGTGTGGGTGCAGTGAGAGCGGGTGCAGTGAGTGTGGGTGCAGTGAGGGCGGGTGCAGTGAGAGCGGATGCAGTGAGTGTGGGTGCAGTGAGTGTGGGTGAAGTGAGGGCGGGTGCAGTGAGTGTGAGTGCAGTGAGTGTGGGTGCAGTGAGAGCGGGTGCAGTGAGTGTGGGTGCAGTGAGAGCGGGTGCAGTGAGTGTGGGTGCAGTGAGAGCGTGTGCAGTGGGTGTGGGTGCAGTGAGAGCGGGTGTAGTGAGAGCGGGTGCAGTGAGTGCGCGTGCAGTGGGTGTGGGTGCAGTGAGAGCGGGTGTAGTGAGAGCGGGTGCAGTGGGTGTGGGTGCAGTGAGTGCGGGTGCAGTGGGAGCGGGTGCAGTGAGAGCGGGTGCAGTGGGTGTGGGTGCAGTGAGTGCGGGTGCAGTGGGTGTGGGTGCAGTGAGTGCGGGTGCAGTGGGAGCGGGTGCAGTGAGAGCGGGTGCAGTGAGAGCGGGTGCAGTGAGAGCGGGTGCAGTGAGTGTGGGTGCAGTGAGAGAGGGTGCAGTGAGTGTGGGTGCAGTGAGAGCGGGTGCAGTGAGTGTGGGTGCAGTGAGGGCGGGTGCAGTGAGGGCGGGTGCAGTGAGAGCGGGTGCAGTGGGTGTGGGTGCAGTGAGAGCGGGTGCAGTGAGTGTGGGTGCAGTGAGAGCGGGTGCAGTGGGTGTGGGTGCAGTGAGAGCGGGTGCAGTGAGTGTGGGTGCAGTGAGAGCGGGTGCAGTGCGTGTGGGTGCAGTGAGAGCGGGTGCAGTGGGTGTGGGTGCAGTGAGAGCGGGTGCAGTGCATGTGGGTGCAGTGAGAGCGGGTGCAGTGAGTGTGGGAGCAGTGAGAGCGGGTGCAGTGAGAGCGGGTGCAGTGAGTGCGGGTGCAGTGAGAGCGGGTGCAGTGAGAGCGGGTGCAGTGAGTGTGGGTGCAGTGAGAGCGGGTGCAGTGGGTGTGGGTGCAGTGAGAGCGGGTGCAGTGAGAGCGGGTGCAGTGAGTGCGGGTGCAGTGAGAGCGGGTGCAGTGAATGTGGGTGCAGTGAGTGTGAGTACAGTGAGAGTGGGTGCAGTGAGTGTGGGTGCAGTGAGGGCGGGTGCAGTGAGAGCGGGTGCAGTGAGTGTGGGTGCAGTGAGTGTGGGTGCAGTGAGGGCGGGTGCAGTGAGTGTGAGTGCAGTGAGTGCGGGTGCAGTGAGAGCGGGTGCAGTGAGTGTGGGTGCAGTGAGAGCGGGTGCAGTGAGTGTGGGTGCAGTGAGTGTGGGTGCAGTGAGGGCGGGTGCAGTGAGTGTGAGTGCAGTGAGAGTGGGTGCAGTGAGTGTGGGTGCAGTGAGAGCGGGTGCAGTGAGTGTGGGTGCAGTGAGAGCGCGTGCAGTGGGTGTGGGTGCAGTGAGAGCGAGTGCAGTGAGAGCGGGTGCAGTGGGTGTGGGTGCAGTGAGAGCGGGGGCAGTGGGTGTGGGTGCAGTGAGTGCGGGTGCAGTGGGTGTGGGTGCAGTGAGAGCGGGTGCAGTGAGTGTGGGTGCAGTGAGAGCGGGTGCAGTGAGTGTGGGTGCAGTGAGTGCGGGTGCAGTGGGTGTGGGTGCAGTGAGAGCGGGTGCAGTGAGTGCGGGTGCAGTGAGAGTGGGTGCAGTGAGAGCGGGTGCAGTGGGTGTGGGTGCAGTGAGAGCGGGTGCAGTGAGTGTGGGTGCAGTGAGAGCGGGTGCAGTGCGTGTGGGTGCAGTGGGTGTGGGTGCAGTGGATGTGGGTGCAGTTAGAGCGGGTGCAGTGGGTGTGGGTGCAGTGAGTGCGGGTGCAGTGAGAGCGGGTGCAGTGAGTGTGGGTGCAGTGAGAGCGGGTGCAGTGAGAGCGGGTGCAGTGAGAGCGGGTGCAGTGCGTGTGGGTGCAGTGAGAGCGGGTGCAGTGGGTGTGGGTCCAGTGAGAGCGGGTGCAGTGAGTGTGGGTGCAGTGAGAGCGGGTGCAGTGGGTGTGGGTGCAGTGAGAGCGGGTGCAGTGAGTGTGGGTGCAGTGAGAGCGGGTGCAGTGGGTGTGGGTGCAGTGAGAGCGGGTGCAGTGAGTGTGGGTGCAGTGAGAGCGGGTGCAGTGAGTGTGGGTGCAGTGAGAGCGGGGGCAGTGAGTGTGGGTGCAGTGAGAGCGGGTGCAGTGCGTGTGGGTGCAGTGAGAGCGGGTGCAGTGGGTGTGGGTGCAGTGAGAGCGGGTGCAGTGCGTGTGGGTGCAGTGAGAGCGGGTGCAGTGGGTGTGGGTGCAGTGAGAGCGGGTGCAGTGGGTGTGGGTGCTGTGAGTGCGGGTGCAGTGAGTGCGGGTGCAGTGAGAGCGGGTGCAGTGAGTGTGGGTGCAGTGAGAGCGGGTGCAGTGAGAGCGGGTGCAGTGAGTGTGGGTGCAGTGAGAGCGGGTGCAGTGAGTGTGGGTGCAGTGAGAGCGGGTGCAGTGAGTGTGGGTGCAGTGAGAGCGTGTGCAGTGGGTGTGGGTGCAGTGAGAGCGGGTGTAGTGAGAGCGGGTGCAGTGAGTGCGGGTGCAGTGGGTGTGGGTGCAGTGAGAGCGGGTGTAGTGAGAGCGGGTGCAGTGGGTGTGGGTGCAGTGAGTGCGGGTGCAGTGGGAGCGGGTGCAGTGAGAGCGGGTGCAGTGGGTGTGGGTGCAGTGAGTGCGGGTGCAGTGGGAGCGGGTGCAGTGAGAGCGGGTGCAGTGAGAGCGGGTGCAGTGAGAGCGGGTGCAGTGAGTGTGGGTGCAGTGAGAGCGGGTGCAGTGAGTGTGGGTGCAGTGAGAGCGGGTGCAGTGAGTGTGGGTGCAGTGAGGGCGGGTGCAGTGAGGGCGGGTGCAGTGAGAGCGGGTGCAGTGGGTGTGGGTGCAGTGAGAGCGGGTGCAGTGAGTGTGGGTGCAGTGAGAGCGGGTGCAGTGGGTGTGGGTGCAGTGAGAGCGGGTGCAGTGAGTGTGGGTGCAGTGAGAGCGGGTGCAGTGCGTGTGGGTGCAGTGAGAGCGGGTGCAGTGGGTGTGGGTGCAGTGAGAGCGGGTGCAGTGCATGTGGGTGCAGTGAGAGCGGGTGCAGTGAGTGTGGGTGCAGTGAGAGCGGGTGCAGTGAGAGCGGGTGCAGTGAGTGCGGGTGCAGTGAGAGCGGGTGCAGTGAGAGCGGGGGCAGTGAGTGTGGGTGCAGTTAGAGCGGGTGCAGTGAGTGTGGGTGCAGTGAGAGCGGGTGCAGTGAGTGTGGGTGCAGTGAGAGCGGGTGCAGTGGGTGTGGGTGCAGTGAGAGCGGGTGCAGTGAGAGCGGGTGCAGTGAGTGCGGGTGCAGTGAGAGCGGGTGCAGTGAATGTGGGTGCAGTGAGTGTGAGTGCAGTGAGAGTGGGTGCAGTGAGTGTGGGTGCAGTGAGGGCGGGTGCAGTGAGAGCGGATGCAGTGAGTGTGGGTGCAGTGAGTGTGGGTGAAGTGAGGGCGGGTGCAGTGAGTGTGAGTGCAGTGAGTGTGGGTGCAGTGAGAGCGGGTGCAGTGAGTGTGGGTGCAGTGAAAGCGGGTGCAGTGAGTGTGGGTGCAGTGAGTGTGGGTGCAGTGAGGGCGGGTGCAGTGAGTGTGAGTGCAGTGAGAGTGGGTGCAGTGAGTGTGGGTGCAGTGAGAGCGGGTGCAGTGAGTGTGGGTGCAGTGAGAGCGCGTGCAGTGGGTGTGGGTGCAGTGAGAGCGAGTGCAGTGAGAGCGGGTGCAGTGGGTGTGGGTGCAGTGAGAGCGGGGGCAGTGGGTGTGGGTGCAGTGAGTGCGGGTGCAGTGGGTGTGGGTGCAGTGAGAGCGGGTGCAGTGAGTGTGGGTGCAGTGAGAGCGGATGCAGTGAGTGTGGGTGCAGTGAGTGCGGGTGCAGTGGGTGTGGGTGCAGTGAGAGCGGGTGCAGTGAGTGCGGGTGCAGTGGGAGTGGGTGCAGTGAGAGCGGGTGCAGTGGGTGTGGATGCAGTGAGAGCGGGTGCAGTGAGTGTGGGTGCAGTGAGAGCGGGTGCAGTGGGTGTGGGTGCAGTGAGAGCGGGTGCAGTGAGTGTGGGTGCAGTGAGAGCGGGTGCAGTGAGTGTGGGTGCAGTGAGTGAGGGTGCAGTGGGTGTGGGTGCAGTGAGAGCGGGTGCAGTTAGAGCGGGTGCAGTGAGTGCGGGTGCAGTGAGAGCGGGTGCAGTGGGTGTGGGTGCAGTGAGAGCGGGTGCAATGGGTGTGGGTGCAGTGAGAGCGGGTGCAGTGAGTGTGGGTGCAGTGAGTGCGGGTGCAGTGAGAGCGGGTGCAGTGAGAGCGGGTGCAGTGAGAGCGGGTGCAGTGAGAGCGGGTGCAGTGGGTGTGGGTGCAGTGAGAGAGGGTGCAGTGGGTGTGGGTGCAGTGAGTGCGGGTGCAGTGAGTGTGGGTGCAGTGAGAGCGGGTGCAGTGAGTGTGGGTGCAGTGAGAGCGGGTGCAGTGAGTGTGGGTGCAGTGAGAGCGGGTGCAGTGAGTGTGGGTGCAGTGAGTGTGGGTGCAGTGAGGGCGGGTGCAGTGAGTGTGAGTGCAGTGAGAGTGGGTGCAGTGAGTGTGGGTGCAGTGAGAGCGGGTGCAGTGAGTGTGGGTGCAGTGAGAGCAGGTGCAGTGAGTGTGGGTGCAGTGAGAGCGGGTGCAGTGAGTGTGGGTGCAGTGAGTGTGGGTGCAGTGAGAGCGGGTGCAGTGAGTGTGGGTGCAGTGAGAGCGGGTGCAGTGAGTGTGTGTGCAGTGAGTGTGGGAGCAGTGAGAGCGGATGCAGTGAGTGTGGGTGCAGTGAGAGCGGGTGCAGTGAGTGTGTGTGCAGTGAGAGCGGATGCAGTGAGAGCGGCTGCAGTGAGGGTGGGAGCAGTGAGAGCGGGTGCAGTGGGTGTGGGTCCAGTGAGAGCGGGTGCAGTGAGTGTGGGTGCAGTGAGAGCGGGTGCAGTGGGTGTGGGTGCAGTGAGAGCGGGTGCAGTGAGTGTGGGTGCAGTGAGAGCGGGTGCAGTGGGTGTGGGTGCAGTGAGAGCGGGTGCAGTGAGTGTGGGTGCAGTGAGAGCGGGTGCAGTGAGTGTGGGTGCAGTGAGAGCGGGTGCAGTGAGTGTGGGTGCAGTGAGAGCGGGTGCAGTGCGTGTGGGTGCAGTGAGAGCGGGTGCAGTGGGTGTGGGTGCAGTGAGAGCGGGTGCAGTGCGTGTGGGTGCAGTGAGAGCGGGTGCAGTGGGTGTGGGTGCAGTGAGAGCGGGTGCAGTGGGTGCGGGTGCAGTGAGTGGGGGTGCAGTGAGTGCGGGTGCAGTGAGAGCGGGTGCAGTGAGTGTGGGTGCAGTGAGAGCGGGTGCAGTGAGAGCGGGTGCAGTGAGTGTGGGTGCAGTGAGAGCGGGTGCAGTGAGTGTGGGTGCAGTGAGAGCGGGTGCAGTGAGTGTGGGTGCAGTGAGAGCGTGTGCAGTGGGTGTGGGTGCAGTGAGAGCGGGTGTAGTGAGAGCGGGTGCAGTGAGTGCGGGTGCAGTGGGTGTGGGTGCAGTGAGAGCGGGTGTAGTGAGAGCGGGTGCAGTGGGTGTGGGTGCAGTGAGTGCGGGTGCAGTGGGAGCGGGTGCAGTGAGAGCGGGTGCAGTGGGTGTGGGTGCAGTGAGTGCGGGTGCAGTGGGAGCGGGTGCAGTGAGAGCGGGTGCAGTGAGAGCGGGTGCAGTGAGAGGGGGTGCAGTGAGTGTGGGTGCAGTGAGAGCGGGTGCAGTGAGTGTGGGTGCAGTGAGAGCGGGTGCAGTGAGTGTGGGTGCAGTGAGGGCGGGTGCAGTGAGGGCGGGTGCAGTGAGAGCGGGTGCAGTGGGTGCGGGTGCAGTGAGAGCGGGTGCAGTGAGTGTGGGTGCAGTGAGAGCGGGTGCAGTGGGTGTGGGTGCAGTGAGAGCGGGTGCAGTGAGTGTGGGTGCAGTGAGAGCGGGTGCAGTGCGTGTGGGTGCAGTGAGAGCGGGTGCAGTGGGTGTGGGTGCAGTGAGAGCGGGTGCAGTGCATGTGGGTGCAGTGAGAGCGGGTGCAGTGAGTGTGGGTGCAGTGAGAGCGGGTGCAGTGAGAGCGGGTGCAGTGAGTGCGGGTGCAGTGAGAGCGGGTGCAGTGAGAGCGGGGGCAGTGAGTGTGGGTGCAGTGAGAGCGGGTGCAGTGAGTGTGGGTGCAGTGAGAGCGGGTGCAGTGAGTGTGGGTGCAGTGAGAGCGGGTGCAGTGGGTGTGGGTGCAGTGAGAGCGGGTGCAGTGAGAGCGGGTGCAGTGAGTGCGGGTGCAGTGAGAGCGGGTGCAGTGAATGTGGGTGCAGTGAGTGTGAGTGCAGTGAGAGTGGGTGCAGTGAGTGTGGGTGCAGTGAGGGCGGGTGCAGTGAGAGCGGGTGCAGTGAGTGTGGGTGCAGTGAGTGTGGGTGCAGTGAGGGCGGGTGCAGTGAGTGTGAGTGCAGTGAGTGTGGGTGCAGTGAGAGCGGGTGCAGTGAGTGTGGGTGCAGTGAGAGCGGGTGCAGTGAGTGTGGGTGCAGTGAGTGTGGGTGCAGTGAGGGCGGGTGCAGTGAGTGTGAGTGCAGTGAGAGTGGGTGCAGTGAGTGTGGGTGCAGTGAGAGCGGGTGCAGTGAGTGTGGGTGCAGTGAGAGCGCGTGCAGTGGGTGTGGGTGCAGTGAGAGCGAGTGCAGTGAGAGCGGGTGCAGTGGGTGTGGGTGCAGTGAGAGCGGGGGTAGTGGGTGTGGGTGCAGTGAGTGCGGGTGCAGTGGGTGTGGGTGCAGTGAGAGCGGGTGCAGTGAGTGCGGGTGCAGTGGGAGTGGGTGCAGTGAGAGCGGGGGTAGTGGGTGTGGGTGCAGTGAGTGCGGGTGCAGTGGGTGTGGGTGCAGTGAGAGTGGGTGCAGTGAGTGTGGGTGCAGTGAGTGCGGGTGCAGTGGGTGTGGGTGCAGTGAGAGCGGGTGCAGTGAGTGCGGGTGCAGTGGGAGTGGGTGCAGTGAGAGCGGGTGCAGTGGGTGTGGGTGCAGTGAGAGCGGGTGCAGTGAGTGTGGGTGCAGTGAGAGCGGGTGCAGTGGGTGTGGGTGCAGTGAGAGCGGGTGCAGTGAGTGTGGGTGCAGTGAGAGCGGGTGCAGTGAGTGCGGGTGCAGTGAGAGCGGGTGCAGTGGGTGTGGGTGCAGTGAGAGCGGGTGCAATGGGTGTGGGTGCAGTGAGAGCGGGTGCAGTGAGTGTGGGTGCAGTGAGTGCGGGTGCAGTGAGAGCGGGTGCAGTGAGAGCGGGTGCAGTGAGAGCGGGTGCAGTGAGAGCGGGTGCAGTGGGTGTGGGTGCAGTGAGAGAGGGTGCAGTGGGTGTGGGTGCAGTGAGTGCGGGTGCAGTGAGTGTGGGTGCAGTGAGAGCGGGTGCAGTGAGTGTGGGTGCAGTGAGAGCGGGTGCAGTGAGTGTGGGTGCAGTGAGAGCGGGTGCAGTGAGTGTGGGTGCAGTGAGTGTGGGTGCAGTGAGGGCGGGAGCAGTGAGTGTGAGTGCAGTGAGAGTGGGTGCAGTGAGTGTGGGTGCAGTGAGAGCGGGTGCAGTGAGTGTGGGTGCAGTGAGAGCAGGTGCAGTGAGTGTGGGTGCAGTGAGAGCGGCTGCAGTGAGTGTGGGTGCAGTGAGTGTGGGTGCAGTGAGAGCGGGTGCAGTGAGTGTGTGTGCAGTGAGTGTGGGAGCAGTGAGAGCGGATGCAGTGAGTGTGGGTGCAGTGAGAGCGGGTGCAGTGAGTGTGTGTGCAGTGAGAGCGGATGCAGTGAGAGCGGCTGCAGTGAGGGTGGGAGTAGTGAGAGCGGGTGCAGTGAGTGTGGGTGCAGTGAGAGCGGGTGCAGTGCGTGTGGGTGAAGTGGGTGTGGGTGCAGTGGGTGTGGGTGCAGTGAGAGCGGGTGCAGTGCGTGTGGGTGCAGTGGGTGTGGGTGCAGTGAGTGTGGGTGCAGTGAGTGCGGGTTCAGTGAGTGCGGGTGCAGTGAGAGCGGGTGCAGTGAGTGTGGGTGCAGTGAGAGCGGGTGCAGTGAGCGCGGGTGCAGTGAGGGCGGGTGCAGTGAGTGTGGGTGCAGTGAGAGCGGGTGCAGTGAGTGTGGGTGCAGTGAGAGCGGGTGCAGTGAGAGCGGGTGCAGTGAGTGCGGGTGCAGTGAGAGCGGGTGCAGTGAGAGCGGGTGCAGTGAGAGCGGGTGCAGTGAGTGTGGGTGCAGTGAGAGCGGGTGCAGTGAGTGTGGGTGCAGTGAGAGCGGGTGCAGTGAGTGTGGGTGCAGTGAGAGCGGGTGCAGTGAGTGTGGGTGCAGTGAGTGTGGGTGCAGTGAGGGCAGGTGCAGTGAGTGTGAGTGCAGTGAGAGTGGGTGCAGTGAGTGTGGGTGCAGTGAGAGCGGGTGCAGTGAGTGTGGGTGCAGTGAGTGTGGGTGCAGTGAGAGCGGGTGCAGTGAGTGTGGGTGCAGTGAGAGCGGATGCAGTGAGTGTGGGTGCAGTGAGAGCGGGTGCAGTGAGTGTGTGTGCAGTGAGAGCGGATGCAGTGAGAGCGGCTGCAGTGAGTGTGGGAGCAGTGAGAACGGGTGCAGTGAGTGTGGGTGCAGTGAGAGCGGGTGCAGTGCGTGTGGGTGCAGTGGGTGTGGGTGCAGTGGATGTGGGTGCAGTTAGAGCGGGTGCAGTGGGTGTGGGTGCAGTGAGTGCGGGTGCAGTGAGAGCGGGTGCAGTGAGTGTGGGTGCAGTGAGAGCGGGTGCAGTGAGAGCGGGTGCAGTGAGAGCGGGTGCAGTGAGTGTGGGTGCAGTGAGAGCGGGTGCAGTGAGTGTGGGTGCAGTGAGAGCGGGTGCAGTGGGTGTGGGTGCAGTGAGAGCGGGTGCAGTGAGTGTGGGTGCAGTGAGAGCGGGTGCAGTGAGTGTGGGTGCAGTGAGAGCGGGTGCAGTGAGTGTGGGTGCAGTGAGAGCGGGTGCAGTGCGTGTGGGTGCAGTGAGAGCGGGTGCAGTGGGTGTGGGTGCAGTCAGAGCGGGTGCAGTGCGTGTGGGTGCAGTGAGAGCGGGTGCAGTGGGTGTGGGTGCAGTGAGAGCGGGTGCAGTGGGTGTGGGTGCAGTGAGTGCGGGTGCAGTGAGTGCGGGTGCAGTGAGAGCGGGTGCAGTGAGTGTGGGTGCAGTGAGAGCGGGTGCAGTGAGAGCGGGTGCAGTGAGTGTGGGTGCAGTGAGAGCGGGTGCAGTGAGTGTGGGTGCAGTGAGAGCGGGTGCAGTGAGTGTGGGTGCAGTGAGAGCGTGTGCAGTGGGTGTGGGTGCAGTGAGAGCGGGTGTCGTGAGAGCGGGTGCAGTGAGTGCGGGTGCAGTGGGTGTGGGTGCAGTGAGAGCGGGTGTAGTGAGAGCGGGTGCAGTGGGTGTGGGTGCAGTGAGTGCGGGTGCAGTGGGAGCGGGTGCAGTGAGAGCGGGTGCAGTGGGTGTGGGTGCAGTGAGTGCGGGTGCAGTGGGTGTGGGTGCAGTGAGTGCGGGTGCAGTGGGAGCGGGTGCAGTGAGAGCGGGTGCAGTGAGAGCGGGTGCAGTGAGAGCGGGTGCAGTGAGTGTGGGTGCAGTGAGAGCGGGTGCAGTGAGTGTGGGTGCAGTGAGAGCGGGTGCAGTGAGTGTGGGTGCAGTGAGGGCGGGTGCAGTGAGGGCGGGTGCAGTGAGAGCGGGTGCAGTGGGTGTGGGTGCAGTGAGAGCGGGTGCAGTGAGTGTGGGTGCAGTGAGAGCGGGTGCAGTGGGTGTGGGTGCAGTGAGAGCGGGTGCAGTGAGTGTGGGTGCAGTGAGAGCGGGTGCAGTGCGTGTGGGTGCAGTGAGAGCGGGTGCAGTGGGTGTGGGTGCAGTGAGAGCGGGTGCAGTGCATGTGGGTGCAGTGAGAGCGGGTGCAGTGAGTGTGGGTGCAGTGAGAGCGGGTGCAGTGAGAGCGGGTGCAGTGAGAGCGGGTGCAGTGAGAGCGGGTGCAGTGAGTGCGGGTGCAGTGAGAGCGGGTGCAGTGAGAGCGGGTGCAGTGAGTGTGGGTGCAGTGAGAGCGGGTGCAGTGGGTGTGGGTGCAGTGAGAGCGGGTGCAGTGGGTGTGGGTGCAGTGAGAGCGGGTGCAGTGAGAGCGGGTGCAGTGAGTGCGGGTGCAGTGAGAGCGGGTGCATTGAATGTGGGTGCAGTGAGTGTGAGTACAGTGAGAGTGGGTGCAGTGAGTGTGGGTGCAGTGAGGGCGGGTGCAGTGAGAGCGGGTGCAGTGAGTGTGGGTGCAGTGAGTGTGGGTGCAGTGAGGGCGGGTGCAGTGAGTGTGAGTGCAGTGAGTGCGGGTGCAGTGAGAGCGGGTGCAGTGAGTGTGGGTGCAGTGAGAGCGGGTGCAGTGAGTGTGGGTGCAGTGAGTGTGGGTGCAGTGAGGGCGGGTGCAGTGAGTGTGAGTGCAGTGAGAGTGGGTGCAGTGAGTGTGGGTGCAGTGAGAGCGGGTGCAGTGAGTGTGGGTGCAGTGAGAGCGCGTGCAGTGGGTGTGGGTGCAGTGAGAGCGAGTGCAGTGAGAGCGGGTGCAGTGGGTGTGGGTGCAGTGAGAGCGGGGGCAGTGGGTGTGGGTGCAGTGAGTGCGGGTGCAGTGGGTGTGGGTGCAGTGAGAGCGGGTGCAGTGAGTGTGGGTGCAGTGAGAGCGGGTGCAGTGAGTGTGGGTGCAGTGAGTGCGGGTGCAGTGGGTGTGGGTGCAGTGAGAGCGGGTGCAGTGAGTGCGGGTGCAGTGAGAGTGGGTGCAGTGAGAGCGGGTGCAGTGGGTGTGGGTGCAGTGAGAGCGGGTGCAGTGAGTGTGGGTGCAGTGAGAGCGGGTGCAGTGCGTGTGGGTGCAGTGGGTGTGGGTGCAGTGGATGTGGGTGCAGTTAGAGCGGGTGCAGTGGGTGTGGGTGCAGTGAGTGCGGGTGCAGTGAGAGCGGGTGCAGTGAGTGTGGGTGCAGTGAGAGCGGGTGCAGTGAGAGCGGGTGCAGTGAGAGCGGGTGCAGTGCGTGTGGGTGCAGTGAGAGCGGGTGCAGTGGGTGTAGGTCCAGTGAGAGCGGGTGCAGTGAGTGTGGGTGCAGTGAGAGCGGGTGCAGTGGGTGTGGGTGCAGTGAGAGCGGGTGCAGTGAGTGTGGGTGCAGTGAGAGCGGGTGCAGTGGGTGTGGGTGCAGTGAGAGCGGGTGCAGTGAGTGTGGGTGCAGTGAGAGGGGGTGCAGTGAGTGTGGGTGCAGTGAGAGCGGGTGCAGTGAGTGTGGGTGCAGTGAGAGCGGGTGCAGTGCGTGTGGGTGCAGTGAGAGCGGGTGCAGTGGGTGTGGGTGCAGTGAGAGCGGGTGCAGTGCGTGTGGGTGCAGTGAGAGCGGGTGCAGTGGGTGTGGGTGCAGTGAGAGCGGGTGCAGTGGGTGTGGGTGCAGTGAGTGCGGGTGCAGTGAGTGCGGGTGCAGTGAGAGCGGGTGCAGTGAGTGTGGGTGCAGTGAGAGCGGGTGCAGTGAGAGCGGGTGCAGTGAGTGTGGGTGCAGTGAGAGCGGGTGCAGTGAGTGTGGGTGCAGTGAGAGCGGGTGCAGTGAGTGTGGGTGCAGTGAGAGCGTGTGCAGTGGGTGTGGGTGCAGTGAGAGCGGGTGTAGTGAGAGCGGGTGCAGTGAGTGCGGGTGCAGTGGGTGTGGGTGCAGTGAGAGCGGGTGTAGTGAGAGCAGGTGCAGTGGGTGTGGGTGCAGTGAGTGCGGGTGCAGTGGGAGCGGGTGCAGTGAGAGCGGGTGCAGTGGGTGTGGGTGCAGTGAGTGCGGGTGCAGTGGGAGCGGGTGCAGTGAGAGCGGGTGCAGTGAGAGCGGGTGCAGTGAGAGCGGGTGCAGTGAGTGTGGGTGCAGTGAGAGCGGGTGCAGTGAGTGTGGGTGCAGTGAGAGCGGGTGCAGTGAGTGTGGGTGCAGTGAGGGCGGGTGCAGTGAGGGCGGGTGCAGTGAGAGCGGGTGCAGTGGGTGTGGGTGCAGTGAGAGCGGGTGCAGTGAGTGTGGGTGCAGTGAGAGCGGGTGCAGTGGGTGTGGGTGCAGTGAGAGCGGGTGCAGTGAGTGTGGGTGCAGTGAGAGCGGGTGCAGTGCGTGTGGGTGCAGTGAGAGCGGGTGCAGTGGGTGTGGGTGCAGTGAGTGCGGGTGCAGTGGGTGTGGGTGCAGTGAGAGCGGGTGCAGTGAGTGCGAGTGCAGTGAGAGTGGGTGCAGTGAGAGCAGGTGCAGTGGGTGTGGGTGCAGTGAGAGCGGGTGCAGTGAGTGTGGGTGCAGTGAGAGCGGGTGCAGTGCGTGTGGGTGCAGTGGGTGTGGGTGCAGTGGATGTGGGTGCAGTTAGAGCGGGTGCAGTGGGTGTGGGTGCAGTGAGTGCGGGTGCAGTGAGAGCGGGTGCAGTGAGTGTGGGTGCAGTGAGAGCGGGTGCAGTGAGAGCGGGTGCAGTGAGAGCGGGTGCAGTGCGTGTGGGTGCAGTGAGAGCGGGTGCAGTGGGTGTAGGTCCAGTGAGAGCGGGTGCAGTGAGTGTGGGTGCAGTGAGAGCGGGTGCAGTGGGTGTGGGTGCAGTGAGAGCGGGTGCAGTGAGTGTGGGTGCAGTGAGAGCGGGTGCAGTGGGTGTGGGTGCAGTGAGAGCGGGTGCAGTGAGTGTGGGTGCAGTGAGAGCGGGTGCAGTGAGTGTGGGTGCAGTGAGAGCGGGTGCAGTGAGTGTGGGTGCAGTGAGAGCGGGTGCAGTGCGTGTGGCTGCAGTGAGAGCGGGTGCAGTGGGTGTGGGTGCAGTGAGAGCGGGTGCAGTGCGTGTGGGTGCAGTGAGAGCGGGTGCAGTGGGTGTGGGTGCAGTGAGAGCGGGTGCAGTGGGTGTGGGTGCAGTGAGTGCGGGTGCAGTGAGTGCGGGTGCAGTGAGAGCGGGTGCAGTGAGTGTGGGTGCAGTGAGAGCGGGTGCAGTGAGAGCGGGTGCAGTGAGTGTGGGTGCAGTGAGAGCGGGTGCAGTGAGTGTGGGTGCAGTGAGAGTGGGTGCAGTGAGTGTGGGTGCAGTGAGAGCGTGTGCAGTGGGTGTGGGTGCAGTGAGAGCGGGTGTAGTGAGAGCGGGTGCAGTGAGTGCGGGTGCAGTGGGTGTGGGTGCAGTGAGAGCGGGTGTAGTGAGAGCGGGTGCAGTGGGTGTGGCTGCAGTGAGTGCGGGTGCAGTGGGAGCGGGTGCAGTGAGAGCGGGTGCAGTGGGTGTGGGTGCAGTGAGTGCGGGTGCAGTGGGAGCGGGTGCAGTGAGAGCGGGTGCAGTGAGAGCGGGTGCAGTGAGAGCGGGTGCAGTGAGTGTGGGTGCAGTGAGAGCGGGTGCAGTGAGTGTGGGTGCAGTGAGAGCGGGTGCAGTGAGTGTGGGTGCAGTGAGGGCGGGTGCAGTGAGGGCGGGTGCAGTGAGAGCGGGTGCAGTGGGTGTGGGTGCAGTGAGAGCGGGTGCAGTGAGTGTGGGTGCAGTGAGAGCGGGTGCAGTGGGTGTGGGTGCAGTGAGAGCGGGTGCAGTGAGTGTGGGTGCAGTGAGAGCGGGTGCAGTGCGTGTGGGTGCAGTGAGAGCGGGTGCAGTGGGTGTGGGTGCAGTGAGAGCGGGTGCAGTGCATGTGGGTGCAGTGAGAGCGGGTGCAGTGAGTGTGGGTGCAGTGAGAGCGGGTGCAGTGAGAGCGGGTGCAGTGAGTGCGGGTGCAGTGAGAGCGGGTGCAGTGAGAGCGGGTGCAGTGAGTGTGGGTGCAGTGAGAGCGGGTGCAGTGAGTGTGGGTGCAGTGAGAGCGGGTGCAGTGAGTGTGGGTGCAGTGAGAGCGGGTGCAGTGGGTGTGGGTGCAGTGAGAGCGGGTGCAGTGAGAGCGGGTGCAGTGAGTGCGGGTGCAGTGAGAGCGGGTGCAGTGAATGTGGGTGCAGTGAGTGTGAGTGCAGTGAGAGTGGGTGCAGTGAGTGTGGGTGCAGTGAGGGCGGGTGCAGTGAGAGCGGGTGCAGTGAGTGTGGGTGCAGTGAGAGCGGGTGCAGTGAGTGTGGGTGCAGTGAGAGCGGGTGCAGTGCGTGTGGGTGCAGTGAGAGCGGGTGCAGTGGGTGTGGGTGCAGTGAGAGCGGGTGCAGTGCGTGTGGGTGCAGTGAGAGCGGGTGCAGTGGGTGTGGGTGCAGTGAGAGCGGGTGCAGTGGGTGTGGGTGCAGTGAGTGCGGGTGCAGTGAGTGCGGGTGCAGTGAGAGCGGGTGCAGTGAGTGTGGGTGCAGTGAGAGCGGGTGCAGTGAGAGCGGGTGCAGTGAGTGTGGGTGCAGTGAGAGCGGGTGCAGTGAGTGTGGGTGCAGTGAGAGCGGGTGCAGTGAGTGTGGGTGCAGTGAGAGCGTGTGCAGTGGGTGTGGGTGCAGTGAGAGCGGGTGTAGTGAGAGCGGGTGCAGTGAGTGCGGGTGCAGTGGGTGTGGGTGCAGTGAGAGCGGGTGTAGTGAGAGCGGGTGCAGTGGGTGTGGGTGCAGTGAGTGCGGGTGCAGTGGGAGCGGGTGCAGTGAGAGCGGGTGCAGTGGGTGTGGGTGCAGTGAGTGCGGGTGCAGTGGGAGCGGGTGCAGTGAGAGCGGGTGCAGTGAGAGCGGGTGCAGTGAGAGCGGGTGCAGTGAGTGTGGGTGCAGTGAGAGCGGGTGCAGTGAGTGTGGGTGCAGTGAGAGCGGGTGCAGTGAGTGTGGGTGCAGTGAGGGCGGGTGCAGTGAGGGCGGGTGCAGTGAGAGCGGGTGCAGTGGGTGTGGGTGCCGTGAGAGCGGGTGCAGTGAGTGTGGGTGCAGTGAGAGCGGGTGCAGTGGGTGTGGGTGCAGTGAGAGCGGGTGCAGTGAGTGTGGGTGCAGTGAGAGCGGGTGCAGTGCGTGTGGGTGCAGTGAGAGCGGGTGCAGTGGGTGTGGGTGCAGTGAGTGCGGGTGCAGTGGGTGTGGGTGCAGTGAGAGCGGGTGCAGTGAGTGCGGGTGCAGTGAGAGTGGGTGCAGTGAGAGCGGGTGCAGTGGGTGTGGGTGCAGTGAGAGCGGGTGCAGTGAGTGTGGGTGCAGTGAGAGCGGGTGCAGTGCGTGTGGGTGCAGTGGGTGTGGATGCAGTGGATGTGGGTGCAGTTAGAGCGGGTGCAGTGGGTGTGGGTGCAGTGAGTGCGGGTGCAGTGAGAGCGGGTGCAGTGAGTGTGGGTGCAGTGAGAGCGGGTGCAGTGAGAGCGGGTGCAGTGAGAGCGGGTGCAGTGCGTGTGGGTGCAGTGAGAGCGGGTGCAGTGGGTGTAGGTCCAGTGAGAGCGGGTGCAGTGAGTGTGGGTGCAGTGAGAGCGGGTGCAGTGGGTGTGGGTGCAGTGAGAGCGGGTGCAGTGAGTGTGGGTGCAGTGAGAGCGGGTGCAGTGGGTGTGGGTGCAGTGAGAGCGGGTGCAGTGAGTGTGGGTGCAGTGAGAGCGGGTGCAGTGAGTGTGGGTGCAGTGAGAGCGGGTGCAGTGAGTGTGGGTGCAGTGAGAGCGGGTGCAGTGCGTGTGGCTGCAGTGAGAGCGGGTGCAGTGGGTGTGGGTGCAGTGAGAGCGGGTGCAGTGCGTGTGGGTGCAGTGAGAGCGGGTGCAGTGGGTGTGGGTGCAGTGAGAGCGGGTGCAGTGGGTGTGGGTGCAGTGAGTGCGGGTGCAGTGAGTGCGGGTGCAGTGAGAGCGGGTGCAGTGAGTGTGGGTGCAGTGAGAGCGGGTGCAGTGAGAGCGGGTGCAGTGAGTGTGGGTGCAGTGAGAGCGGGTGCAGTGAGTGTGGGTGCAGTGAGAGTGGGTGCAGTGAGTGTGGGTGCAGTGAGAGCGTGTGCAGTGGGTGTGGGTGCAGTGAGAGCGGGTGTAGTGAGAGCGGGTGCAGTGAGTGCGGGTGCAGTGGGTGTGGGTGCAGTGAGAGCGGGTGTAGTGAGAGCGGGTGCAGTGGGTGTGGGTGCAGTGAGTGCGGGTGCAGTGGGAGCGGGTGCAGTGAGAGCGGGTGCAGTGGGTGTGGGTGCAGTGAGTGCGGGTGCAGTGGGAGCGGGTGCAGTGAGAGCGGGTGCAGTGAGAGCGGGTGCAGTGAGAGCGGGTGCAGTGAGTGTGGGTGCAGTGAGAGCGGGTGCAGTGAGTGTGGGTGCAGTGAGAGCGGGTGCAGTGAGTGTGGGTGCAGTGAGGGCGGGTGCAGTGAGGGCGGGTGCAGTGAGAGCGGGTGCAGTGGGTGTGGGTGCAGTGAGAGCGGGTGCAGTGAGTGTGGGTGCAGTGAGAGCGGGTGCAGTGGGTGTGGGTGCAGTGAGAGCGGGTGCAGTGAGTGTGGGTGCAGTGAGAGCGGGTGCAGTGCGTGTGGGTGCAGTGAGAGCGGGTGCAGTGGGTGTGGGTGCAGTGAGAGCGGGTGCAGTGCATGTGGGTGCAGTGAGAGCGGGTGCAGTGAGTGTGGGTGCAGTGAGAGCGGGTGCAGTGAGAGCGGGTGCAGTGAGTGCGGGTGCAGTGAGAGCGGGTGCAGTGAGAGCGGGTGCAGTGAGTGTGGGTGCAGTGAGAGCGGGTGCAGTGAGTGTGGGTGCAGTGAGAGCGGGTGCAGTGAGTGTGGGTGCAGTGAGAGCGGGTGCAGTGGGTGTGGGTGCAGTGAGAGCGGGTGCAGTGAGAGCGGGTGCAGTGAGTGCGGGTGCAGTGAGAGCGGGTGCAGTGAATGTGGGTGCAGTGAGTGTGAGTGCAGTGAGAGTGGGTGCAGTGAGTGTGGGTGCTGTGAGGGCGGGTGCAGTGAGAGCGGGTGCAGTGAGTGTGGGTGAAGTGAGTGTGGGTGCAGTGAGGGCGGGTGCAGTGAGTGTGAGTGCAGTGAGTGTGGGTGCAGTGAGAGCGGGTGCAGTGAGTGTGGGTGCAGTGAGAGCGGGTGCAGTGAGTGTGGGTGCAGTGAGTGTGGGTGCAGTGAGGGCGGGTGCAGTGAGTGTGAGTGCAGTGAGAGTGGGTGCAGTGAGTGTGGGTGCAGTGAGAGCGGGTGCAGTGAGTGTGGGTGCAGTGAGAGCGCGTGCAGTGGGTGTGGGTGCAGTGAGAGCGAGTGCAGTGAGAGCGGGTGCAGTGGGTGTGGGTGCAGTGAGAGCGGGGGCAGTGGGTGTGGGTGCAGTGAGTGCGGGTGCAGTGGGTGTGGGTGCAGTGAGAGCGGGTGCAGTGAGTGGGGGTGCAGTGAGAGCGGGTGCAGTGAGTGTGGGTGCAGTGAGTGCGGGTGCAGTGGGTGTGGGTGCAGTGAGAGCGGGTGCAGTGAGTGCGGGTGCAGTGGGAGTGGGTGCAGTGAGAGCGGGTGCAGTGGGTGTGGGTGCAGTGAGAGCGGGTGCAGTGAGTGTGGGTGCAGTGAGCGCGGGTGCAGTGGGCGTGGGTGCAGTGAGAGCGGGTGCAGTGAGAGCGGGTGCAGTGAGTGTGGGTGCAGTGAGAGCGGGTGCAGTGAGTGTGGGTGCAGTGAGAGCGGGTGCAGTGGGTGTGGGTGCAGTGAGAGCGGGTGCAGTGAGAGCGGGTGCAGTGAGTGCGGGTGCAGTGAGAGCGGGTGCAGTGAATGTGGGTGCAGTGAGTGTGAGTACAGTGAGAGTGGGTGCAGTGAGTGTGGGTGCAGTGAGGGCGGGTGCAGTGAGAGCGGGTGCAGTGAGTGTGGGTGCAGTGAGTGTGGGTGCAGTGAGGGCGGGTGCAGTGAGTGTGAGTGCAGTGAGTGCGGGTGCAGTGAGAGCGGGTGCAGTGAGTGTGGGTGCAGTGAGAGCGGGAGCAGTGAGTGAGGGTGCAGTGAGTGTGGGTGCAGTGAGGGCGGGTGCAGTGAGTGTGAGTGCAGTGAGAGTGGGTGCAGTGAGTGTGGGTGCAGTGAGAGCGGGTGCAGTGAGTGTGGGTGCAGTGAGAGCGCGTGCAGTGGGTGTGGGTGCAGTGAGAGCGAGTGCAGTGAGAGCGGGTGCAGTGGGTGTGGGTGCAGTGAGAGCGGGGGCAGTGGGTGTGGGTGCAGTGAGTGCGGGTGGAGTGGGTGTGGGTGCAGTGAGAGCGGGTGCAGTGAGTGTGGGTGCAGTGAGAGCGGGTGCAGTGAGTGTGGGTGCAGTGAGTGCGGGTGCAGTGGGTGTGGGTGCAGTGAGAGCGGGTGCAGTGGGTGTGGGTGCAGTGAGAGTGGGTGCAGTGAGAGCGGGTGCAGTGGGTGTGGGTGCAGTGAGAGCGGGTGCAGTGCGTGTGGGTGCAGTGAGAGCGGGTGCAGTGCGTGTGGGTGCAGTGGGTGTGGGTGCAGTGGATGTGGGTGCAGTTAGAGCGGGTGCAGTGGGTGTGGGTGCAGTGAGTGCGGGTGCAGTGAGTGTGGGTGCAGTGAGAGCGGGTGCAGTGAGAGCGGGTGCAGTGAGAGCGGGTGCAGTGAGAGCGGGTGCAGTGCGTGTGGGTGCAGTGAGAGCGGGTGCAGTGGGTGTGGGTCCAGTGAGAGCGGGTGCAGTGAGTGTGGGTGCAGTGAGAGCGGGTGCAGTGGGTGTGGGTGCAGTGAGAGCGGGTGCAGTGAGTGTGGGTGCAGTGAGAGCGGGTGCAGTGGGTGTGGGTGCAGTGAGAGCGGGTGCAGTGAGTGTGGGTGCAGTGAGAGCGGGTGCAGTGAGTGTGGGTGCAGTGAGAGCGGGTGCAGTGAGTGTGGGTGCAGTGAGAGCGGGTGCAGTGCGTGTGGGTGCAGTGAGAGCGGGTGCAGTGGGTGTGGGTGCAGTGAGAGCGGGTGCAGTGCGTGTGGGTGCAGTGAGAGCGGGTGCAGTGGGTGTGGGTGCAGTGAGAGCGGGTGCAGTGGGTGTGGGTGCAGTGAGTGCGGGTGCAGTGAGTGCGGGTGCAGTGAGAGCGGGTGCAGTGAGTGTGGGTGCAGTGAGAGCGGGTGCAGTGAGAGCGGGTGCAGTGAGTGTGGGTGCAGTGAGAGCGGGTGCAGTGAGTGTGGGTGCAGTGAGAGCGGGTGCAGTGAGTGTGGGTGCAGTGAGAGCGTGTGCAGTGGGTGTGGGTGCAGTGAGAGCGGGTGTAGTGAGAGCGGGTGCAGTGAGTGCGGGTGCAGTGGGTGTGGGTGCAGTGAGAGCGGGTGTAGTGAGAGCGGGTGCAGTGGGTGTGGGTGCAGTGAGTGCGGGTGCAGTGGGAGCGGGTGCAGTGAGAGCGGGTGCAGTGGGTGTGGGTGCAGTGAGTGCGGGTGCAGTGGGAGCGGGTGCAGTGAGAGCGGGTGCAGTGAGAGCGGGTGCAGTGAGAGCGGGTGCAGTGAGTGTGGGTGCAGTGAGAGCGGGTGCAGTGAGTGTGGGTGCAGTGAGAGCGGTTGCAGTGAGTGTGGGTGCAGTGAGGGCGGGTGCAGTGAGGGCGGGTGCAGTGAGAGCGGGTGCAGTGGGTGTGGGTGCAGTGAGAGCGGGTGCAGTGAGTGTGGGTGCAGTGAGAGCGGGTGCAGTGGGTGTGGGTGCAGTGAGAGCGGGTGCAGTGAGTGTGGGTGCAGTGAGAGCGGGTGCAGTGCGTGTGGGTGCAGTGAGAGCGGGTGCAGTGGGTGTGGGTGCAGTGAGAGCGGGTGCAGTGCATGTGGGTGCAGTGAGAGCGGGTGCAGTGAGTGTGGGTGCAGTGAGAGCGGGTGCAGTGAGAGCGGGTGCAGTGAGTGCGGGTGCAGTGAGAGCGGGTGCAGTGAGAGCGGGGGCAGTGAGTGTGGGTGCAGTGAGAGCGGGTGCAGTGAGTGTGGGTGCAGTGAGTGCGGGTGCAGTGGGTGTGGGTGCAGTGAGAGCGGGTGCAGTGGGTGTGGGTGCAGTGAGAGTGGGTGCAGTGAGAGCGGGTGCAGTGGGTGTGGGTGCAGTGAGAGCGGGTGCAGTGAGTGTGGGTGCAGTGAGAGCGGGTGCAGTGCGTGTGGGTGCAGTGGGTGTGGGTGCAGTGGATGTGGGTGCAGTTAGAGCGGGTGCAGTGGGTGTGTGTGCAGTGAGTGCGGGTGCAGTGAGAGCGGGTGCAGTGAGTGTGGGTGCAGTGAGAGCGGGTGCAGTGGGTGTGGGTGCAGTGAGAGCGGGTGCAGTGGGTGTGGGTGCAGTGAGTGCGGGTGCAGTGAGTGCGGGTGCAGTGAGAGCGGGTGCAGTGAGTGTGGGTGCAGTGAGAGCGGGTGCAGTGAGAGCGGGTGCAGTGAGTGTGGGTGCAGTGAGAGCGGGTGCAGTGAGTGTGGGTGCAGTGAGAGTGGGTGCAGTGAGTGTGGGTGCAGTGAGAGCGTGTGCAGTGGGTGTGGGTGCAGTGAGAGCGGGTGTAGTGAGAGCGGGTGCAGTGAGTGCGGGTGCAGTGGGTGTGGGTGCAGTGAGAGCGGGTGTAGTGAGAGCGGGTGCAGTGGGTGCGGGTGCAGTGAGTGCGGGTGCAGTGGGAGCGGGTGCAGTGAGAGCGGGTGCAGTGGGTGTGGGTGCAGTGAGTGCGGGTGCAGTGGGAGCGGGTGCAGTGAGAGCGGGTGCAGTGAGAGCGGGTGCAGTGAGAGCGGGTGCAGTGAGTGTGGGTGCAGTGAGAGCGGGTGCAGTGAGTGTGGGTGCAGTGAAAGCGGGTGCAGTGAGTGTGGGTGCAGTGAGGGCGGGTGCAGTGAGGGCGGGTGCAGTGAGAGCGGGTGCAGTGGGTGTGGGTGCAGTGAGAGCGGGTGCAGTGAGTGTGGGTGCAGTGAGAGCGGGTGCAGTGGGTGTGGGTGCAGTGAGAGCGGGTGCAGTGAGTGTGGGTGCAGTGAGAGCGGGTGCAGTGCGTGTGGGTGCAGTGAGAGCGGGTGCAGTGGGTGTGGGTGCAGTGAGAGCGGGTGCAGTGCATGTGGGTGCAGTGAGAGCGGGTGCAGTGAGTGTGGGTGCAGTGAGAGCGGGTGCAGTGAGAGCGGGTGCAGTGAGTGCGGGTGCAGTGAGAGCGGGTGCAGTGAGAGCGGGTGCAGTGAGTGTGGGTGCAGTGAGAGCGGGTGCAGTGAGTGTGGGTGCAGTGAGAGCGGGTGCAGTGAGTGTGGGTGCAGTGAGAGCGGGTGCAGTGGGTGTGGGTGCAGTGAGAGCGGGTGCAGTGAGAGCGGGTGCAGTGAGTGCGGGTGCAGTGAGAGCGGGTGCAGTGAATGTGGGTGCAGTGAGTGTGAGTGCAGTGAGAGTGGGTGCAGTGAGTGTGGGTGCAGTGAGGGCGGGTGCAGTGAGAGCGGGTGCAGTGAGTGTGGGTGAAGTGAGTGTGGGTGCAGTGAGGGCGGGTGCAGTGAGTGTGAGTGCAGTGAGTGTGGGTGCAGTGAGAGCGGGTGCAGTGAGTGTGGGTGCAGTGAGAGCGGGTGCAGTGAGTGTGGGTGCAGTGAGTGTGGGTGCAGTGAGGGCGGGTGCAGTGAGTGTGAGTGCAGTGAGAGTGGGTGCAGTGAGTGTGGGTGCAGTGAGAGCGGGTGCAGTGAGTGTGGGTGCAGTGAGAGCGCGTGCAGTGGGTGTGGGTGCAGTGAGAGCGAGTGCAGTGAGAGCGGGTGCAGTGGGTGTGGGTGCAGTGAGAGCGGGGGCAGTGGGTGTGGGTGCAGTGAGTGCGGGTGCAGTGGGTGTGGGTGCAGTGAGAGCGGGTGCAGTGAGTGGGGGTGCAGTGAGAGCGGGTGCAGTGAGTGTGGGTGCAGTGAGTGCGGGTGCAGTGGGTGTGGGTGCAGTGAGAGCGGGTGCAGTGAGTGCGGGTGCAGTGGGAGTGGGTGCAGTGAGAGCGGGTGCAGTGGGTGTGGGTGCAGTGAGAGCGGGTGCAGTGAGTGTGGGTGCAGTGAGCGCGGGTGCAGTGGGCGTGGGTGCAGTGAGAGCGGGTGCAGTGAGAGCGGGTGCAGTGAGTGTGGGTGCAGTGAGAGCGGGTGCAGTGAGAGTGGGTGCAGTGAGAGCGGGTGCAGTGGGTGTGGGTGCAGTGAGAGCGGGTGCAGTGAGAGCGGGTGCAGTGAGTGCGGGTGCAGTGAGAGCGGGTGCAGTGAATGTGGGTGCAGTGAGTGTGAGTACAGTGAGAGTGGGTGCAGTGAGTGTGGGTGCAGTGAGGGCGGGTGCAGTGAGAGCGGGTGCAGTGAGTGTGGGTGCAGTGAGTGTGGGTGCAGTGAGGGCGGGTGCAGTGAGTGTGAGTGCAGTGAGTGCGGGTGCAGTGAGAGCGGGTGCAGTGAGTGTGGGTGCAGTGAGAGCGGGAGCAGTGAGTGTGGGTGCAGTGAGTGTGGGTGCAGTGAGGGCGGGTGCAGTGAGTGTGAGTGCAGTGAGAGTGGGTGCAGTGAGTGTGGGTGCAGTGAGAGCGGGTGCAGTGAGTGTGGGTGCAGTGAGAGCGCGTGCAGTGGGTGTGGGTGCAGTGAGAGCGAGTGCAGTGAGAGCGGGTGCAGTGGGTGTGGGTGCAGTGAGAGCGGGGGCAGTGGGTGTGGGTGCAGTGAGTGCGGGTGCAGTGGGTGTGGGTGCAGTGAGAGCGGGTGCAGTGAGTGTGGGTGCAGTGAGAGCGGGTGCAGTGAGTGTGGGTGCAGTGAGTGCGGGTGCAGTGGGTGTGGGTGCAGTGAGAGCGGGTGCAGTGGGTGTGGGTGCAGTGAGAGTGGGTGCAGTGAGAGCGGGTGCAGTGGGTGTGGGTGCAGTGAGAGCGGGTGCAGTGCGTGTGGGTGCAGTGAGAGCGGGTGCAGTGCGTGTGGGTGCAGTGGGTGTGGGTGCAGTGGATGTGGGTGCAGTTAGAGCGGGTGCAGTGGGTGTGGGTGCAGTGAGTGCGGGTGCAGTGAGAGCGGGTGCAGTGAGTGTGGGTGCAGTGAGAGCGGGTGCAGTGAGAGCGGGTGCAGTGAGAGCGGGTGCAGTGCGTGTGGGTGCAGTGAGAGCGGGTGCAGTGGGTGTGGGTCCAGTGAGAGCGGGTGCAGTGAGTGTGGGTGCAGTGAGAGCGGGTGCAGTGGGTGTGGGTGCAGTGAGAGCGGGTGCAGTGAGTGTGGGTGCAGTGAGAGCGGGTGCAGTGGGTGTGGGTGCAGTGAGAGCGGGTGCAGTGAGTGTGGGTGCAGTGAGAGCGGGTGCAGTGAGTGTGGGTGCAGTGAGAGCGGGTGCAGTGAGTGTGGGTGCAGTGAGAGCGGGTGCAGTGCGTGTGGGTGCAGTGAGAGCGGGTGCAGTGGGTGTGGGTGCAGTGAGAGCGGGTGCAGTGCGTGTGGGTGCAGTGAGAGCGGGTGCAGTGGGTGTGGGTGCAGTGAGAGCGGGTGCAGTGGGTGTGGGTGCAGTGAGTGCGGGTGCAGTGAGTGCGGGTGCAGTGAGAGCGGGTGCAGTGAGTGTGGGTGCAGTGAGAGCGGGTGCAGTGAGAGCGGGTGCAGTGAGTGTGGGTGCAGTGAGAGCGGGTGCAGTGAGTGTGGGTGCAGTGAGAGCGGGTGCAGTGAGTGTGGGTGCAGTGAGAGCGTGTGCAGTGGGTGTGGGTGCAGTGAGAGCGGGTGTAGTGAGAGCGGGTGCAGTGAGTGCGGGTGCAGTGGGTGTGGGTGCAGTGAGAGCGGGTGTAGTGAGAGCGGGTGCAGTGGGTGTGGGTGCAGTGAGTGCGGGTGCAGTGGGAGCGGGTGCAGTGAGAGCGGGTGCAGTGGGTGTGGGTGCAGTGAGTGCGGGTGCAGTGGGAGCGGGTGCAGTGAGAGCGGGTGCAGTGAGAGCGGGTGCAGTGAGAGCGGGTGCAGTGAGTGTGGGTGCAGTGAGAGCGGGTGCAGTGAGTGTGGGTGCAGTGAGAGCGGTTGCAGTGAGTGTGGGTGCAGTGAGGGCGGGTGCAGTGAGGGCGGGTGCAGTGAGAGCGGGTGCAGTGGGTGTGGGTGCAGTGAGAGCGGGTGCAGTGAGTGTGGGTGCAGTGAGAGCGGGTGCAGTGGGTGTGGGTGCAGTGAGAGCGGGTGCAGTGAGTGTGGGTGCAGTGAGAGCGGGTGCAGTGCGTGTGGGTGCAGTGAGAGCGGGTGCAGTGGGTGTGGGTGCAGTGAGAGCGGGTGCAGTGCATGTGGGTGCAGTGAGAGCGGGTGCAGTGAGTGTGGGTGCAGTGAGAGCGGGTGCAGTGAGAGCGGGTGCAGTGAGTGCGGGTGCAGTGAGAGCGGGTGCAGTGAGAGCGGGGGCAGTGAGTGTGGGTGCAGTGAGAGCGGGTGCAGTGAGTGTGGGTGCAGTGAGTGCGGGTGCAGTGGGTGTGGGTGCAGTGAGAGCGGGTGCAGTGGGTGTGGGTGCAGTGAGAGTGGGTGCAGTGAGAGCGGGTGCAGTGGGTGTGGGTGCAGTGAGAGCGGGTGCAGTGAGTGTGGGTGCAGTGAGAGCGGGTGCAGTGCGTGTGGGTGCAGTGGGTGTGGGTGCAGTGGATGTGGGTGCAGTTAGAGCGGGTGCAGTGGGTGTGTGTGCAGTGAGTGCGGGTGCAGTGAGAGCGGGTGCAGTGAGTGTGGGTGCAGTGAGAGCGGGTGCAGTGAGAGCGGGTGCAGTGAGAGCGGGTGCAGTGCGTGTGGGTGCAGTGAGAGCGGGTGCAGTGGGTGTGGGTCCAGTGAGAGCGGGTGCAGTGAGTGTGGGTGCAGTGAGAGCGGGTGCAGGGGGTGTGGGTGCAGTGAGAGCGGGTGCAGTGAGTGTGGGTGCAGTGAGAGCGGGTGCAGTGGGTGTGGGTGCAGTGAGAGCGGGTGCAGTGAGTGTGGGTGCAGTGAGAGCGGGTGCAGTGAGTGTGGGTGCAGTGAGAGCGGGTGCAGTGAGTGTGGGTGCAGTGAGAGCGGGTGCAGTGCGTGTGGGTGCAGTGAGAGCGGGTGCAGTGGGTGTGGGTGCAGTGAGAGCGGGTGCAGTGCGTGTGGGTGCAGTGAGAGCGGGTGCAGTGGGTGTGGGTGCAGTGAGAGCGGGTGCAGTGGGTGTGGGTGCAGTGAGTGCGGGTGCAGTGAGTGCGGGTGCAGTGAGAGCGGGTGCAGTGAGTGTGGGTGCAGTGAGAGCGGGTGCAGTGAGAGCGGGTGCAGTGAGTGTGGGTGCAGTGAGAGCGGGTGCAGTGAGTGTGGGTGCAGTGAGAGCGGGTGCAGTGAGTGTGGGTGCAGTGAGAGCGTGTGCAGTGGGTGTGGGTGCAGTGAGAGCGGGTGTAGTGAGAGCGGGTGCAGTGAGTGCGGGTGCAGTGGGTGTGGGTGCAGTGAGAGCGGGTGTAGTGAGAGCGGGTGCAGTGGGTGTGGGTGCAGTGAGTGCGGGTGCAGTGGGAGCGGGTGCAGTGAGAGCGGGTGCAGTGGGAGCGGGTGCAGTGAGAGCGGGTGCAGTGAGAGCGGGTGCAGTGAGAGCGGGTGCAGTGAGTGTGGGTGCAGTGAGAGCGGGTGCAGTGAGTGTGGGTGCAGTGAGAGCGGGTGCAGTGAGTGTGGGTGCAGTGAGGGCGGGTGCAGTGAGGGCGGGTGCAGTGAGAGCGGGTGCAGTGGGTGTGGGTGCAGTGAGAGCGGGTGCAGTGAGTGTGGGTGCAGTGAGAGCGGGTGCAGTGGGTGTGGGTGCAGTGAGAGCGGGTGCAGTGAGTGTGGGTGCAGTGAGAGCGGGTGCAGTGCGTGTGGGTGCAGTGAGAGCGGGTGCAGTGGGTGTGGGTGCAGTGAGAGCGGGTGCAGTGCATGTGGGTGCAGTGAGAGCGGGTGCAGTGAGTGTGGGTGCAGTGAGAGCGGGTGCAGTGAGAGCGGGTGCAGTGAGTGCGGGTGCAGTGAGAGCGGGTGCAGTGAGAGCGGGGGCAGTGAGTGTGGGTGCAGTGAGAGCGGGTGCAGTGAGTGTGGGTGCAGTGAGAGCGGGTGCAGTGAGTGTGGGTGCAGTGAGAGCGGGTGCAGTGGGTGTGGGTGCAGTGAGAGCGGGTGCAGTGAGAGCGGGTGCAGTGAGTGCGGGTGCAGTGAGAGCGGGTGCAGTGAATGTGGGTGCAGTGAGTGTGAGTGCAGTGAGAGTGGGTGCAGTGAGTGTGGGTGCAGTGAGGGCGGGTGCAGTGAGAGCGGGTGCAGTGAGTGTGGGTGCAGTGAGTGTGGGTGCAGTGAGGGCGGGTGCAGTGAGTGTGAGTGCAGTGAGTGTGGGTGCAGTGAGAGCGGGTGCAGTGAGTGTGGGTGCAGTGAGAGCGGGTGCAGTGAGTGTGGGTGCAGTGAGTGTGGGTGCAGTGAGGGCGGGTGCAGTGAGTGTGAGTGCAGTGAGAGTGGGTGCAGTGAGTGTGGGTGCAGTGAGAGCGGGTGCAGTGAGTGTGGGTGCAGTGAGAGCGCGTGCAGTGGGTGTGGGTGCAGTGAGAGCGAGTGCAGTGAGAGCGGGTGCAGTGGGTGTGGGTGCAGTGAGAGCGGGGGCAGTGGGTGTGGGTGCAGTGGGTGCGGGTGCAGTGGGTGTGGGTGCAGTGAGAGCGGGTGCAGTGAGTGTGGGTGCAGTGAGAGCGGGTGCAGTGAGTGTGGGTGCAGTGAGTGCGGGTGCAGTGGATGTGGGTGCAGTGAGAGCGGGTGCAGTGAGTGCGGGTGCAGTGGGAGTGGGTGCAGTGAGAGCGGGTGCAGTGGGTGTGGGTGCAGTGAGAGCGGGTGCAGTGAGTGTGGGTGCAGTGAGCGCGGGTGCAGTGGGCGTGGGTGCAGTGAGAGCGGGTGCAGTGAGTGTGGGTGCAGTGAGAGCGGGTGCAGTGAGTGTGGGTGCAGTGAGTGCGGGTGCAGTGGGTGTGGGTGCAGTGAGAGCGGGTGAAGTGGGTGTGGGTGCAGTGAGAGCGGGTGCAGTGAGTGTGGGTGCAGTGAGAGCGGGTGCAGTGAGAGCGGGGGCAGTGAGTGTGGGTGCAGTGAGTGCGGGTGCAGTGAGTGTGGGTGCAGTGAGAGCGGGTGCAGTGCGTGTGGCTGCAGTGAGAGCGGGTGCAGTGAGTGTGGGTGCAGTGAGAGCGGGTGCAGTGAGTGTGGGTGCAGTGAGAGCGGGTGCAGTGCGTGTGGCTGCAGTGAGAGCGGGTGCAGTGAGTGTGGGTGCAGTGAGAGCGGGTGCAGTGAGTGTGTTTGCAGTGAATGTGGGAGCAGTGAGAGCGGATGCAGTGCGTGTGGCTGCAGTGAGAGCGGGTGCAGTGAGTGTGGGTGCAGTGAGAGCGGGTGCAGTGGGTGTGGGTGCAGTGAGAGCGGGTGCAGTGAGTGTGGGTGCAGTGAGAGCGGGTGCAGTGAGTGTGGGTGCAGTGAGAGCGTGTGCAGTGGGTGTGGGTGCAGTGAGAGCGGGTGTAGTGAGAGCGGGTGCAGTGAGTGCGGGTGCAGTGGGTGTGGGTGCAGTGAGAGCGGGTGTAGTGAGAGCGGGTGCAGTGGGTGTGGGTGCAGTGAGTGCGGGTGCAGTGGGAGCGGGTGCAGTGGGTGTGGGTGCAGTGAGAGCGGGTGCAGTGAGTGTGGGTGCAGTGAGAGCGGGTGCAGTGCGTGTGGGTGCAGTGAGAGCGGGTGCAGTGGGTGTGGGTGCAGTGAGTGCGGGTGCAGTGAGAGCGGGTGCAGTGGGTGTGGGTGCAGTGAGAGCGGGTGCAGTGAGTGTGGGTGCAGTGAGAGCGGGTGCAGTGCGTGTGGGTGCAGTGAGAGCGGGTGCAGTGGGTGTGGGTGCAGTGAGAGCGGGTGCAGTGCATGTGGGTGCAGTGAGAGCGGGTGCAGTGGGTGTGGGTGCAGTGAGAGCGGGTGTAGTGAGAGCGGGTGCAGTGAGTGCGGATGCAGTGAGAGCGGGTGCAGTGAGTGTGGGTGCAGTGAGTGTGGGTGCAGTGAGAGCGGGTGCAGTGCGTGTGGGTGCAGTGAGAGCGGGTGCAGTGGGTGTGGGTGCAGTGAGAGCGGGTGCAGTGCGTGTGGGTGCAGTGAGAGCGGGTGCAGTGGGTGTGGGTGCAGTGAGAGCGGGTGCAGTGGGTGTGGGTGCAGTGAGTGCGGGTGCAGTGAGTGCGGGTGCAGTGAGAGCGGGTGCAGTGAGTGTGGGTGCAGTGAGAGCGGGTGCAGTGAGAGCGGGTGCAGTGAGTGTGGGTGCAGTGAGAGCGGGTGCAGTGAGTGTGGGTGCAGTGAGAGCGGGTGCAGTGAGTGTGGGTGCAGTGAGAGCGTGTGCAGTGGGTGTGGGTGCAGTGAGAGCGGGTGTAGTGAGAGCGGGTGCAGTGAGTGCGGGTGCAGTGGGTGTGGGTGCAGTGAGAGCGGGTGTAGTGAGAGCGGGTGCAGTGGGTGTGGGTGCAGTGAGTGCGGGTGCAGTGGGAGCGGGTGCAGTGAGAGCGGGTGCAGTGGGTGTGGGTGCAGTGAGTGCGGGTGCAGTGGGAGCGGGTGCAGTGAGAGCGGGTGCAGTGAGAGCGGGTGCAGTGAGAGCGGGTGCAGTGAGTGTGGGTGCAGTGAGAGCGGGTGCAGTGAGTGTGGGTGCAGTGAGAGCGGGTGCAGTGAGTGTGGGTGCAGTGAGGGCGGGTGCAGTGAGGGCGGGTGCAGTGAGAGCGGGTGCAGTGGGTGTGGGTGCAGTGAGAGCGGGTGCAGTGAGTGTGGGTGCAGTGAGAGCGGGTGCAGTGGGTGTGGGTGCAGTGAGAGCGGGTGCAGTGAGTGTGGGTGCAGTGAGAGCGGGTGCAGTGCGTGTGGGTGCAGTGAGAGCGGGTGCAGTGGGTGTGGGTGCAGTGAGAGCGGGTGCAGTGCATGTGGGTGCAGTGAGAGCGGGTGCAGTGAGTGTGGGTGCAGTGAGAGCGGGTGCAGTGAGAGCGGGTGCAGTGAGTGCGGGTGCAGTGAGAGCGGGTGCAGTGAGAGCGGGGGCAGTGAGTGTGGGTGCAGTGAGAGCGGGTGCAGTGAGTGTGGGTGCAGTGAGAGCGGGTGCAGTGAGTGTGGGTGCAGTGAGAGCGGGTGCAGTGGGTGTGGGTGCAGTGAGAGCGGGTGCAGTGAGAGCGGGTGCAGTGAGTGCGGGTGCAGTGAGAGCGGGTGCAGTGAATGTGGGTGCAGTGAGTGTGAGTGCAGTGAGAGTGGGTGCAGTGAGTGTGGGTGCAGTGAGGGCGGGTGCAGTGAGAGCGGGTGCAGTGAGTGTGGGTGCAGTGAGTGTGGGTGCAGTGAGGGCGGGTGCAGTGAGTGTGAGTGCAGTGAGTGTGGGTGCAGTGAGAGCGGGTGCAGTGAGTGTGGGTGCAGTGAGAGCGGGTGCAGTGAGTGTGGGTGCAGTGAGTGTGGGTGCAGTGAGGGCGGGTGCAGTGAGTGTGAGTGCAGTGAGAGTGGGTGCAGTGAGTGTGGGTGCAGTGAGAGCGGGTGCAGTGAGTGTGGGTGCAGTGAGAGCGCGTGCAGTGGGTGTGGGTGCAGTGAGAGCGAGTGCAGTGAGAGCGGGTGCAGTGGGTGTGGGTGCAGTGAGAGCGGGGGCAGTGGGTGTGGGTGCAGTGGGTGCGGGTGCAGTGGGTGTGGGTGCAGTGAGAGCGGGTGCAGTGAGTGTGGGTGCAGTGAGAGCGGGTGCAGTGAGTGTGGGTGCAGTGAGTGCGGGTGCAGTGGATGTGGGTGCAGTGAGAGCGGGTGCAGTGAGTGCGGGTGCAGTGGGAGTGGGTGCAGTGAGAGCGGGTGCAGTGGGTGTGGGTGCAGTGAGAGCGGGTGCAGTGAGTGTGGGTGCAGTGAGCGCGGGTGCAGTGGGCGTGGGTGCAGTGAGAGCGGGTGCAGTGAGTGTGGGTGCAGTGAGAGCGGGTGCAGTGAGTGTGGGTGCAGTGAGTGCGGGTGCAGTGGGTGTGGGTGCAGTGAGAGCGGGTGAAGTGGGTGTGGGTGCAGTGAGAGCGGGTGCAGTGAGTGTGGGTGCAGTGAGTGCGGGTGCAGTGAGTGTGGGTGCAGTGAGAGCGGGTGCAGTGCGTGTGGCTGCAGTGAGAGCGGGTGCAGTGAGTGTGGGTGCAGTGAGAGCGGGTGCAGTGAGTGTGGGTGCAGTGAGAGCGGGTGCAGTGCGTGTGGCTGCAGTGAGAGCGGGTGCAGTGAGTGTGGGTGCAGTGAGAGCGGGTGCAGTGAGTGTGTTTGCAGTGAATGTGGGAGCAGTGAGAGCGGATGCAGTGCGTGTGGCTGCAGTGAGAGCGGGTGCAGTGAGTGTGGGTGCAGTGAGAGCGGGTGCAGTGGGTGTGGGTGCAGTGAGAGCGGGTGCAGTGAGTGTGGGTGCAGTGAGAGCGGGTGCAGTGAGTGTGGGTGCAGTGAGTGAGGGTGCAGTGGGTGTGGGTGCAGTGAGAGCGGGTGCAGTTAGAGCGGGTGCAGTGAGTGCGGGTGCAGTGAGAGCGGGTGCAGTGGGTGTGGGTGCAGTGAGAGCGGGTGCAATGGGTGTGGGTGCAGTGAGAGCGGGTGCAGTGAGTGTGGGTGCAGTGAGTGCGGGTGCAGTGAGAGCGGGTGCAGTGGGTGTGGGTGCAGTGAGAGAGGGTGCAGTGGGTGTGGGTGCAGTGAGTGCGGGTGCAGTGAGTGTGGGTGCAGTGAGAGCGGGTGCAGTGAGTGTGGGTGCAGTGAGAGCGGGTGCAGTGAGTGTGGGTGCAGTGAGAGCGGGTGCAGTGAGTGTGGGTGCAGTGAGTGTGGGTGCAGTGAGGGCGGGTGCAGTGAGTGTGAGTGCAGTGAGAGTGGGTGCAGTGAGTGTGGGTGCAGTGAGAGCGGGTGCAGTGAGTGTGGGTGCAGTGAGAGCAGGTGCAGTGAGTGTGGGTGCAGTGAGAGCGGGTGCAGTGAGTGTGGGTGCAGTGAGTGTGGGTGCAGTGAGAGCGGGTGCAGTGAGTGTGGGTGCAGTGAGAGCGGGTGCAGTGAGTGTGTGTGCAGTGAGTGTGGGAGCAGTGAGAGCGGATGCAGTGAGTGTGGGTGCAGTGAGAGCGGGTGCAGTGAGTGTGTGTGCAGTGAGAGCGGATGCAGTGAGAGCGGCTGCAGTGAGGGTGGGAGCAGTGAGAGCGGGTGCAGTGGTTGTGGGTCCAGTGAGAGCGGGTGCAGTGAGTGTGGGTGCAGTGAGAGCGGGTGCAGTGGGTGTGGGTGCAGTGAGAGCGGGTGCAGTGAGTGTGGGTGCAGTGAGAGCGGGTGCAGTGGGTGTGGGTGCAGTGAGAGCGGGTGCAGTGAGTGTGGGTGCAGTGAGAGCGGGTGCAGTGAGTGTGGGTGCAGTGAGAGCGGGTGCAGTGAGTGTGGGTGCAGTGAGAGCGGGTGCAGTGCGTGTGGGTGCAGTGAGAGCGGGTGCAGTGGGTGTGGGTGCAGTGAGAGCGGGTGCAGTGCGTGTGGGTGCAGTGAGAGCGGGTGCAGTGGGTGTGGGTGCAGTGAGAGCGGGTGCAGTGGGTGTGGGTGCAGTGAGTGCGGGTGCAGTGAGTGCGGGTGCAGTGAGAGCGGGTGCAGTGAGTGTGGGTGCAGTGAGAGCGGGTGCAGTGAGAGCGGGTGCAGTGAGTGTGGGTGCAGTGAGAGCGGGTGCAGTGAGTGTGGGTGCAGTGAGAGCGGGTGCAGTGAGTGTGGGTGCAGTGAGAGCGTGTGCAGTGGGTGTGGGTGCAGTGAGAGCGGGTGTAGTGAGAGCGGGTGCAGTGAGTGCGGATGCAGTGGGTGTGGGTGCAGTGAGAGCGGGTGTAGTGAGAGCGGGTGCAGTGGGTGTGGGTGCAGTGAGTGCGGGTGCAGTGGGAGCGGGTGCAGTGAGAGCGGGTGCAGTGGGTGTGGGTGCAGTGAGTGCGGGTGCAGTGGGAGCGGGTGCAGTGAGAGCGGGTGCAGTGAGAGCGGGTGCAGTGAGAGTGGGTGCAGTGAGTGTGGGTGCAGTGAGAGCGGGTGCAGTGAGTGTGGGTGCAGTGAGAGCGGGTGCAGTGAGTGTGGGTGCAGTGAGGGCGGGTGCAGTGAGGGCGGGTGCAGTGAGAGCGGGTGCAGTGGGTGCGGGTGCAGTGAGAGCGGGTGCAGTGAGTGTGGGTGCAGTGAGAGCGGGTGCAGTGGGTGTGGGTGCAGTGAGAGCGGGTGCAGTGAGTGTGGGTGCAGTGAGAGCGGGTGCAGTGCGTGTGGGTGCAGTGAGAGCGGGTGCAGTGGGTGTGGGTGCAGTGAGAGCGGGTGCAGTGCATGTGGGTGCAGTGAGAGCGGGTGCAGTGAGTGTGGGTGCAGTGAGAGCGGGTGCAGTGAGAGCAGGTGCAGTGAGTGCGGGTGCAGTGAGAGCGGGTGCAGTGAGAGCGGGGGCAGTGAGTGTGGGTGCAGTGAGAGCGGGTGCAGTGAGTGTGGGTGCAGTGAGAGCGGGTGCAGTGAGTGTGGGTGCAGTGAGAGCGGGTGCAGTGGGTGTGGGTGCAGTGAGAGCGGGTGCAGTGAGAGCGGGTGCAGTGAGTGCGGGTGCAGTGAGAGCGGGTGCAGTGAATGTGGGTGCAGTGAGTGTGAGTGCAGTGAGAGTGGGTGCAGTGAGTGTGGGTGCAGTGAGGGCGGGTGCAGTGAGAGCGGGTGCAGTGAGTGTGGGTGCAGTGAGTGTGGGTGCAGTGAGGGCGGGTGCAGTGAGTGTGAGTGCAGTGAGTGTGGGTGCAGTGAGAGCGGGTGCAGTGAGTGTGGGTGCAGTGAGAGCGGGTGCAGTGAGTGTGGGTGCAGTGAGTGTGGGTGCAGTGAGGGCGGGTGCAGTGAGTGTGAGTGCAGTGAGAGTGGGTGCAGTGAGTGTGGGTGCAGTGAGAGCGGGGGCAGTGAGTGTGGGTGCAGTGAGAGCGCGTGCAGTGGGTGTGGGTGCAGTGAGAGCGAGTGCAGTGAGAGCGGGTGCAGTGGGTGTGGGTGCAGTGAGAGCGGGGGTAGTGGGTGTGGGTGCAGTGAGTGCGGGTGCAGTGGGTGTGGGTGCAGTGAGAGCGGGTGCAGTGAGTGTGGGTGCAGTGAGAGTGGGTGCAGTGAGTGTGGGTGCAGTGAGTGCGGGTGCAGTGGGTGTGGGTGCAGTGAGAGCGGGTGCAGTGAGTGCGGGTGCAGTGGGAGTGGGTGCAGTGAGAGCGGGTGCAGTGGGTGTGGGTGCAGTGAGAGCGGGTGCAGTGAGTGTGGGTGCAGTGAGAGCGGGTGCAGTGGGTGTGGGTGCAGTGAGAGCGGGTGCAGTGAGTGTGGGTGCAGTGAGAGCGGGTGCAGTGAGTGTGGGTGCAGTGAGTGAGGGTGCAGTGGGTGTGGGTGCAGTGAGAGCGGGTGCAGTTAGAGCGGGTGCAGTGAGTGCGGGTGCAGTGAGAGCGGGTGCAGTGGGTGTGGGTGCAGTGAGAGCGGGTGCAATGGGTGTGGGTGCAGTGAGAGCGGGTGCAGTGAGTGTGGGTGCAGTGAGTGCGGGTGCAGTGAGAGCGGGTGCAGTGAGAGCGGGTGCAGTGAGAGCGGGTGCAGTGAGAGCGGGTGCAGTGGGTGTGGGTGCAGTGAGAGAGGGTGCAGTGGGTGTGGGTGCAGTGAGTGCGGGTGCAGTGAGTGTGGGTGCAGTGAGAGCGGGTGCAGTGAGTGTGGGTGCAGTGAGAGCGGGTGCAGTGAGTGTGGGTGCAGTGAGAGCGGGTGCAGTGAGTGTGGGTGCAGTGAGTGTGGGTGCAGTGAGGGCGGGTGCAGTGAGTGTGAGTGCAGTGAGAGTGGGTGCAGTGAGTGTGGGTGCAGTGAGAGCGGGTGCAGTGAGTGTGGGTGCAGTGAGAGCAGGTGCAGTGAGTGTGGGTGCAGTGAGAGCGGGTGCAGTGAGTGTGGGTGCAGTGAGTGTGGGTGCAGTGAGAGCGGGTGCAGTGAGTGTGGGTGCAGTGAGAGCGGGTGCAGTGAGTGTGTGTGCAGTGAGTGTGGGAGCAGTGAGAGCGGATGCAGTGAGTGTGGGTGCAGTGAGAGCGGGTGCAGTGAGTGTGTGTGCAGTGAGAGCGGATGCAGTGAGAGCGGCTGCAGTGAGGGTGGGAGTAGTGAGAGCGGGTGCAGTGAGTGTGGGTGCAGTGAGAGCGGGTGCAGTGCGTGTGGGTGAAGTGGGTGTGGGTGCAGTGGGTGTGGGTGCAGTGAGAGCGGGTGCAGTGCGTGTGGGTGCAGTGGGTGTGGGTGCAGTGAGTGTGGGTGCAGTGAGTGCGGGTTCAGTGAGTGCGGGTGCAGTGAGAGCGGGTGCAGTGAGTGTGGGTGCAGTGAGAGCGGGTGCAGTGAGCGCGGGTGCAGTGAGGGCGGGTGCAGTGAGTGTGGGTGCAGTGAGAGCGGGTGCAGTGAGTGTGGGTGCAGTGAGAGCGGGTGCAGTGAGAGCGGGTGCAGTGAGTGCGGGTGCAGTGAGAGCGGGTGCAGTGAGAGCGGGTGCAGTGAGAGCGGGTGCAGTGAGTGTGGGTGCAGTGAGAGCGGGTGCAGTGAGTGTGGGTGCAGTGAGAGCGGGTGCAGTGAGTGTGGGTGCAGTGAGAGCGGGTGCAGTGAGTGTGGGTGCAGTGAGTGTGGGTGCAGTGAGGGCAGGTGCAGTGAGTGTGAGTGCAGTGAGAGTGGGTGCAGTGAGTGTGGGTGCAGTGAGAGCGGGTGCAGTGAGTGTGGGTGCAGTGAGTGTGGGTGCAGTGAGAGCGGGTGCAGTGAGTGTGGGTGCAGTGAGAGCGGATGCAGTGAGTGTGGGTGCAGTGAGAGCGGGTGCAGTGAGTGTGTGTGCAGTGAGAGCGGATGCAGTGAGAGCGGCTGCAGTGAGTGTGGGAGCAGTGAGAGCGGGTGCAGTGAGTGTGGGTGCAGTGAGAGCGGGTGCAGTGCGTGTGGGTGCAGTGGGTGTGGGTGCAGTGGATGTGGGTGCAGTTAGAGCGGGTGCAGTGGGTGTGGGTGCAGTGAGTGCGGGTGCAGTGAGAGCGGGTGCAGTGAGTGTGGGTGCAGTGAGAGCGGGTGCAGTGAGAGCGGGTGCAGTGAGAGCGGGTGCAGTGAGTGTAGGTGCAGTGAGAGCGGGTGCAGTGAGTGTGGGTGCAGTGAGAGCGGGTGCAGTGGGTGTGGGTGCAGTGAGAGCGGGTGCAGTGAGTGTGGGTGAAGTGAGAGCGGGTGCAGTGAGTGTGGGTGCAGTGAGAGCGGGTGCAGTGAGTGTGGGTGCAGTGAGAGCGGGTGCAGTGCGTGTGGGTGCAGTGAGAGCGGGTGCAGTGGGTGTGGGTGCAGTGAGAGCGGGTGCAGTGCGTGTGGGTGCAGTGAGAGCGGGTGCAGTGGGTGTGGGTGCAGTGAGAGCGGGTGCAGTGGGTGTGGGTGCAGTGAGTGCGGGTGCAGTGAGTGCGGGTGCAGTGAGAGCGGGTGCAGTGAGTGTGGGTGCAGTGAGAGCGGGTGCAGTGAGAGCGGGTGCAGTGAGTGTGGGTGCAGTGAGAGCGGGTGCAGTGAGTGTGGGTGCAGTGAGAGCGGGTGCAGTGAGTGTGGGTGCAGTGAGAGCGTGTGCAGTGGGTGTGGGTGCAGTGAGAGCGGGTGTCGTGAGAGCGGGTGCAGTGAGTGCGGGTGCAGTGGGGGTGGGTGCAGTGAGAGCGGTTGTAGTGAGAGCGGGTGCAGTGGGTGTGGGTGCAGTGAGTGCGGGTGCAGTGGGAGCGGGTGCAGTGAGAGCGGGTGCAGTGGGTGTGGGTGCAGTGAGTGCGGGTGCAGTGGGTGTGGGTGCAGTGAGTGCGGGTGCAGTGGGAGCGGGTGCAGTGAGAGCGGGTGCAGTGAGAGCGGGTGCAGTGAGAGCGGGTGCAGTGAGTGTGGGTGCAGTGAGAGCGGGTGCAGTGAGTGTGGGTGCAGTGAGAGCGGGTGCAGTGAGTGTGGGTGCAGTGAGGGCGGGTGCAGTGAGGGCGGGTGCAGTGAGAGCGGGTGCAGTGGGTGTGGGTGCAGTGAGAGCGGGTGCAGTGAGTGTGGGTGCAGTGAGAGCGGGTGCAGTGGGTGTGGGTGCAGTGAGAGCGGGTGCAGTGAGTGTGGGTGCAGTGAGAGCGGGTGCAGTGCGTGTGGGTGCAGTGAGAGCGGGTGCAGTGGGTGTGGGTGCAGTGAGAGCGGGTGCAGTGCATGTGGGTGCAGTGAGAGCGGGTGCAGTGAGTGTGGGTGCAGTGAGAGCGGGTGCAGTGAGAGCGGGTGCAGTGAGTGCGGGTGCAGTGAGAGCGGGTGCAGTGAGAGCGGGTGCAGTGAGTGTGGGTGCAGTGAGAGCGGGTGCAGTGAGTGTGGGTGCAGTGAGAGCGGGTGCAGTGGGTGTGGGTGCAGTGAGAGCGGGTGCAGTGAGAGCGGGTGCAGTGAGTGCGGGTGCAGTGAGAGCGGGTGCAGTGAATGTGGGTGCAGTGAGTGTGAGTACAGTGAGAGTGGGTGCAGTGAGTGTGGGTGCAGTGAGGGCGGGTGCAGTGAGAGCGGGTGCAGTGAGTGTGGGTGCAGTGAGTGTGGGTGCAGTGAGGGCGGGTGCAGTGAGTGTGAGTGCAGTGAGTGCGGGTGCAGTGAGAGCGGGTGCAGTGAGTGTGGGTGCAGTGAGAGCGGGTGCAGTGAGTGTGGGTGCAGTGAGTGTGGGTGCAGTGAGGGCGGGTGCAGTGAGTGTGAGTGCAGTGAGAGTGGGTGCAGTGAGTGTGGGTGCAGTGAGAGCGTGTGCAGTGAGTGTGGGTGCAGTGAGAGCGCGTGCAGTGGGTGTGGGTGCAGTGAGAGCGAGTGCAGTGAGAGCGGGTGCAGTGGGTGTGGGTGCAGTGAGAGCGGGGGCAGTGGGTGTGGGTGCAGTGAGTGCGGGTGCAGTGGGTGTGGGTGCAGTGAGAGCGGGTGCAGTGAGTGTGGGTGCAGTGAGAGCGGGTGCAGTGAGTGTGGGTGCAGTGAGTGCGGGTGCAGTGGGTGTGGGTGCAGTGAGAGCGGGTGCAGTGAGTGCGGGTGCAGTGAGAGTGGGTGCAGTGAGAGCGGGTGCAGTGGGTGTGGGTGCAGTGAGAGCGGGTGCAGTGAGTGTGGGTGCAGTGAGAGCGGGTGCAGTGCGTGTGGGTGCAGTGGGTGTGGGTGCAGTGGATGTGGGTGCAGTTAGAGCGGGTGCAGTGGGTGTGGGTGCAGTGAGTGCGGGTGCAGTGAGAGCGGGTGCAGTGAGTGTGGGTGCAGTGAGAGCGGGTGCAGTGAGAGCGGGTGCAGTGAGAGCGGGTGCAGTGCGTGTGGGTGCAGTGAGAGCGGGTGCAGTGGGTGTAGGTCCAGTGAGAGCGGGTGCAGTGAGTGTGGGTGCAGTGAGAGCGGGTGCAGTGGGTGTGGGTGCAGTGAGAGCGGGTGCAGTGAGTGTGGGTGCAGTGAGAGCGGGTGCAGTGGGTGTGGGTGCAGTGAGAGCGGGTGCAGTGAGTGTGGGTGCAGTGAGAGCGGGTGCAGTGAGTGTGGGTGCAGTGAGAGCGGGTGCAGTGAGTGTGGGTGCAGTGAGAGCGGGTGCAGTGCGTGTGGGTGCAGTGAGAGCGGGTGCAGTGGGTGTGGGTGCAGTGAGAGCGGGTGCAGTGCGTGTGGGTGCAGTGAGAGCGGGTGCAGTGGGTGTGGGTGCAGTGAGAGCGGGTGCAGTGGGTGTGGGTGCAGTGAGTGCGGGTGCAGTGAGTGCGGGTGCAGTGAGAGCGGGTGCAGTGAGTGTGGGTGCAGTGAGAGCGGGTGCAGTTAGAGCGGGTGCAGTGAGTGTGGGTGCAGTGAGAGCGGGTGCAGTGAGTGTGGGTGCAGTGAGAGCGGGTGCAGTGAGTGTGGGTGCAGTGAGAGCGTGTGCAGTGGGTGTGGGTGCAGTGAGAGCGGGTGTAGTGAGAGCGGGTGCAGTGAGTGCGGGTGCAGTGGGTGTGGGTGCAGTGAGAGCGGGTGTAGTGAGAGCGGGTGCAGTGGGTGTGGGTGCAGTGAGTGCGGGTGCAGTGGGAGCGGGTGCAGTGAGAGCGGGTGCAGTGGGTGTGGGTGCAGTGAGTGCGGGTGCAGTGGGAGCGGGTGCAGTGAGAGCGGGTGCAGTGAGAGCGGGTGCAGTGAGAGCGGGTGCAGTGAGTGTGGGTGCAGTGAGAGCGGGTGCAGTGAGTGTGGGTGCAGTGAGAGCGGGTGCAGTGAGTGTGGGTGCAGTGAGGGCGGGTGCAGTGAGGGCGGGTGCAGTGAGAGCGGGTGCAGTGGGTGTGGGTGCAGTGAGAGCGGGTGCAGTGAGTGTGGGTGCAGTGAGAGCGGGTGCAGTGGGTGTGGGTGCAGTGAGAGCGGGTGCAGTGAGTGTGGGTGCAGTGAGAGCGGGTGCAGTGCGTGTGGGTGCAGTGAGAGCGGGTGCAGTGGGTGTGGGTGCAGTGAGAGCGGGTGCAGTGCATGTGGGTGCAGTGAGTGCGGGTGCAGTGAGTGTGGGTGCAGTGAGAGCGGGTGCAGTGAGAGCGGGTGCAGTGAGTGCGGGTGCAGTGAGAGCGGGTGCAGTGAGAGCGGGTGTAGTGAGTGTGGGTGCAGTGAGAGCGGGTGCAGTGAGTGTGGGTGCAGTGAGAGCGGGTGCAGTGAGTGTGGGTGCAGTGAGAGCGGGTGCAGTGGGTGTGGGTGCAGTGAGAGCGGGTGCAGTGAGAGCGGGTGCAGTGAGTGCGGGTGCAGTGAGAGCGGGTGCAGTGAATGTGGGTGCAGTGAGTGTGAGTGCAGTGAGAGTGGGTGCAGTGAGTGTGGGTGCAGTGAGGGCGGGTGCAGTGAGAGCGGGTGCAGTGAGTGTGGGTGAAGTGAGTGTGGCTGCAGTGAGGGCGGGTGCAGTGAGTGTGAGTGCAGTGAGTGTGGGTGCAGTGAGAGCGGGTGCAGTGAGTGTGGGTGCAGTGAGAGCGGGTGCAGTGAGTGTGGGTGCAGTGAGTGTGGGTGCAGTGAGGGCGGGTGCAGTGAGTGTGAGTGCAGTGAGAGTGGGTGCAGTGAGTGTGGGTGCAGTGAGAGCGGGTGCAGTGAGAGCGGGTGCAGTGAGTGCGGGTGCAGTGAGAGCGGGTGCAGTGAGAGCGGGTGCAGTGAGTGTGGGTGCAGTGAGAGCGGGTGCAGTGAGTGTGGGTGCAGTGAGAGCGGGTGCAGTGGGTGTGGGTGCAGTGAGAGCGGGTGCAGTGAGAGCGGGTGCAGTGAGTGCGGGTGCAGTGAGAGCGGGTGCAGTGAATGTGGGTGCAGTGAGTGTGAGTACAGTGAGAGTGGGTGCAGTGAGTGTGGGTGCAGTGAGAGCGGGTGCAGTGAGAGCGGGTGCAGTGAGTGTGGGTGCAGTGAGTGTGGGTGCAGTGAGGGCGGGTGCAGTGAGTGTGAGTGCAGTGAGTGCGGGTGCAGTGAGAGCGGGTGCAGTGAGTGTGGGTGCAGTGAGAGCGGGTGCAGTGAGTGTGGGTGCAGTGAGTGTGGGTGCAGTGAGGGCGGGTGCAGTGAGTGTGAGTGCAGTGAGAGTGGGTGCAGTGAGTGTGGGTGCAGTGAGAGCGGGTGCAGTGAGTGTGGGTGCAGTGAGAGCGCGTGCAGTGGGTGTGGGTGCAGTGAGAGCGAGTGCAGTGAGAGCGGGTGCAGTGGGTGTGGGTGCAGTGAGAGCGGGGGCAGTGGGTGTGGGTGCAGTGAGTGCGGGTGCAGTGGGTGTGGGTGCAGTGAGAGCGGGTGCAGTGAGTGTGGGTGCAGTGAGAGCGGGTGCAGTGAGTGTGGGTGCAGTGAGTGCGGGTGCAGTGGGTGTGGGTGCAGTGAGAGCGGGTGCAGTGAGTGCGGGTGCAGTGAGAGTGGGTGCAGTGAGAGCGGGTGCAGTGGGTGTGGGTGCAGTGAGAGCGGGTGCAGTGAGTGTGGGTGCAGTGAGAGCGGGTGCAGTGCGTGTGGGTGCAGTGGGTGTGGGTGCAGTGGATGTGGGTGCAGTTAGAGCGGGTGCAGTGGGTGTGGGTGCAGTGAGTGCGGGTGCAGTGAGAGCGGGTGCAGTGAGTGTGGGTGCAGTGAGAGCGGGTGCAGTGAGAGCGGGTGCAGTGAGAGCGGGTGCAGTGCGTGTGGGTGCAGTGAGAGCGGGTGCAGTGGGTGTAGGTCCAGTGAGAGCGGGTGCAGTGAGTGTGGGTGCAGTGAGAGCGGGTGCAGTGGGTGTGGGTGCAGTGAGAGCGGGTGCAGTGAGTGTGGGTGCAGTGAGAGCGGGTGCAGTGGGTGTGGGTGCAGTGAGAGCGGGTGCAGTGAGTGTGGGTGCAGTGAGAGCGGGTGCAGTGAGTGTGGGTGCAGTGAGAGCGGGTGCAGTGAGTGTGGGTGCAGTGAGAGCGGGTGCAGTGCGTGTGGGTGCAGTGAGAGCGGGTGCAGTGGGTGTGGGTGCAGTGAGAGCGGGTGCAGTGCGTGTGGGTGCAGTGAGAGCGGGTGCAGTGGGTGTGGGTGCAGTGAGAGCGGGTGCAGTGGGTGTGGGTGCAGTGAGTGCGGGTGCAGTGAGTGCGGGTGCAGTGAGAGCGGGTGCAGTGAGTGTGGGTGCAGTGAGAGCGGGTGCAGTGAGAGCGGGTGCAGTGAGTGTGGGTGCAGTGAGAGCGGGTGCAGTGAGTGTGGGTGCAGTGAGAGCGGGTGCAGTGAGTGTGGGTGCAGTGAGAGCGTGTGCAGTGGGTGTGGGTGCAGTGAGAGCGGGTGTAGTGAGAGCGGGTGCAGTGAGTGCGGGTGCAGTGGGTGTGGGTGCAGTGAGAGCGGGTGTAGTGAGAGCGGGTGCAGTGGGTGTGGGTGCAGTGAGTGCGGGTGCAGTGGGAGCGGGTGCAGTGAGAGCGGGTGCAGTGGGTGTGGGTGCAGTGAGTGCGGGTGCAGTGGGAGCGGGTGCAGTGAGAGCGGGTGCAGTGAGAGCGGGTGCAGTGAGAGCGGGTGCAGTGAGTGTGGGTGCAGTGAGAGCGGGTGCAGTGAGTGTGGGTGCAGTGAGAGCGGGTGCAGTGAGTGTGGGTGCAGTGAGGGCGGGTGCAGTGAGGGCGGGTGCAGTGAGAGCGGGTGCAGTGGGTGTGGGTGCAGTGAGAGCGGGTGCAGTGAGTGTGGGTGCAGTGAGAGCGGGTGCAGTGGGTGTGGGTGCAGTGAGAGCGGGTGCAGTGAGTGTGGGTGCAGTGAGAGCGGGTGCAGTGCGTGTGGGTGCAGTGAGAGCGGGTGCAGTGGGTGTGGGTGCAGTGAGAGCGGGTGCAGTGCATGTGGGTGCAGTGAGAGCGGGTGCAGTGAGTGTGGGTGCAGTGAGAGCGGGTGCAGTGAGAGCGGGTGCAGTGAGTGCGGGTGCAGTGAGAGCGGGTGCAGTGAGAGCGGGTGCAGTGAGTGTGGGTGCAGTGAGAGCGGGTGCAGTGAGTGTGGGTGCAGTGAGAGCGGGTGCAGTGAGTGTGGGTGCAGTGAGAGCGGGTGCAGTGGGTGTGGGTGCAGTGAGAGCGGGTGCAGTGAGAGCGGGTGCAGTGAGTGCGGGTGCAGTGAGAGCGGGTGCAGTGAATGTGGGTGCAGTGAGTGTGAGTGCAGTGAGAGTGGGTGCAGTGAGTGTGGGTGCAGTGAGGGCGGGTGCAGTGAGAGCGGGTGCAGTGAGTGTGGGTGAAGTGAGTGTGGCTGCAGTGAGGGCGGGTGCAGTGAGTGTGAGTGCAGTGAGTGTGGGTGCAGTGAGAGCGGGTGCAGTGAGTGTGGGTGCAGTGAGAGCGGGTGCAGTGAGTGTGGGTGCAGTGAGTGTGGGTGCAGTGAGGGCGGGTGCAGTGAGTGTGAGTGCAGTGAGAGTGGGTGCAGTGAGTGTGGGTGCAGTGAGAGCGGGTGCAGTGAGTGTGGGTGCAGTGAGAGCGCGTGCAGTGGGTGTGGGTGCAGTGAGAGCGAGTGCAGTGAGAGCGGGTGCAGTGGGTGTGGGTGCAGTGAGAGCGGGGGCAGTGGGTGTGGGTGCAGTGAGTGCGGGTGCAGTGGGTGTGGGTGCAGTGAGAGCGGGTGCAGTGAGTGTGGGTGCAGTGAGAGCGGGTGCAGTGAGTGTGGGTGCAGTGAGTGCGGGTGCAGTGGGTGTGGGTGCAGTGAGAGCGGGTGCAGTGAGTGCGGGTGCAGTGGGAGTGGGTGCAGTGAGAGCGGGTGCAGTGGGTGTGGGTGCAGTGAGAGCGGGTGCAGTGAGTGTGGGTGCAGTGAGCGCGGGTGCAGTGGGCGTGGGTGCAGTGAGAGCGGGTGCAGTGAGAGCGGGTGCAGTGAGTGTGGGTGCAGTGAGAGCGGGTGCAGTGAGTGTGGGTGCAGTGAGAGCGGGTGCAGTGGGTGTGGGTGCAGTGAGAGCGGGTGCAGTGAGAGCGGGTGCAGTGAGTGCGGGTGCAGTGAGAGCGGGTGCAGTGAATGTGCGTGCAGTGAGTGTGAGTACAGTGAGAGTGGGTGCAGTGAGTGTGGGTGCAGTGAGGGCGGGTGCAGTGAGAGCGGGTGCAGTGAGTGTGGGTGCAGTGAGTGTGGGTGCAGTGAGGGCGGGTGCAGTGAGTGTGAGTGCAGTGAGTGCGGGTGCAGTGAGAGCGGGTGCAGTGAGTGTGGGTGCAGTGAGAGCGGGAGCAGTGAGTGTGGGTGCAGTGAGTGTGGGTGCAGTGAGGGCGGGTGCAGTGAGTGTGAGTGCAGTGAGAGTGGGTGCAGTGAATGTGGGTGCAGTGAGAGCGGGTGCAGTGAGTGTGGGTGCAGTGAGAGCGCGTGCAGTGGGTGTGGGTGCAGTGAGAGCGAGTGCAGTGAGAGCGGGTGCAGTGGGTGTGGGTGCAGTGAGAGCGGGGGCAGTGGGTGTGGGTGCAGTGAGTGCGGGTGCAGTGGGTGTGGGTGCAGTGAGAGCGGGTGCAGTGAGTGTGGGTGCAGTGAGAGCGGGTGCAGTGAGTGTGGGTGCAGTGAGTGCGGGTGCAGTGGGTGTGGGTGCAGTGAGAGCGGGTGCAGTGGGTGTGGGTGCAGTGAGAGTGGGTGCAGTGAGAGCGGGTGCAGTGGGTGTGGGTGCAGTGAGAGCGGGTGCAGTGCGTGTGGGTGCAGTGAGAGCGGGTGCAGTGCGTGTGGGTGCAGTGGGTGTGGGTGCAGTGGATGTGGGTGCAGTTAGAGCGGGTGCAGTGGGTGTGGGTGCAGTGAGTGCGGGTGCAGTGAGAGCGGGTGCAGTGAGTGTGGGTGCAGTGAGAGCGGGTGCAGTGAGAGCGGGTGCAGTGAGAGCGGGTGCAGTGCGTGTGGGTGCAGTGAGAGCGGGTGCAGTGGGTGTGGGTCCAGTGAGAGCGGGTGCAGTGAGTGTGGGTGCAGTGAGAGCGGGTGCAGTGGGTGTGGGTGCAGTGAGAGCGGGTGCAGTGAGTGTGGGTGCAGTGAGAGCGGGTGCAGTGGGTGTGGGTGCAGTGAGAGCGGGTGCAGTGAGTGTGGGTGCAGTGAGAGCGGGTGCAGTGAGTGTGGGTGCAGTGAGAGCGGGTGCAGTGAGTGTGGGTGCAGTGAGAGCGGGTGCAGTGCGTGTGGGTGCAGTGAGAGCGGGTGCAGTGGGTGTGGGTGCAGTGAGAGCGGGTGCAGTGCGTGTGGGTGCAGTGAGAGCGGGTGCAGTGGGTGTGGGTGCAGTGAGAGCGGGTGCAGTGGGTGTGGGTGCAGTGAGTGCGGGTGCAGTGAGTGCGGGTGCAGTGAGAGCGGGTGCAATGAGTGTGGGTGCAGTGAGAGCGGGTGCAGTGAGAGCGGGTGCAGTGAGTGTGGGTGCAGTGAGAGCGGGTGCAGTGAGTGTGGGTGCAGTGAGAGCGGGTGCAGTGAGTGTGGGTGCAGTGAGAGCGTGTGCAGTGGGTGTGGGTGCAGTGAGAGCGGGTGTAGTGAGAGCGGGTGCAGTGAGTGCGGGTGCAGTGGGTGTGGGTGCAGTGAGAGCGGGTGTAGTGAGAGCGGGTGCAGTGGGTGTGGGTGCAGTGAGTGCGGGTGCAGTGGGAGCGGGTGCAGTGAGAGCGGGTGCAGTGGGTGTGGGTGCAGTGAGTGCGGGTGCAGTGGGAGCGGGTGCAGTGAGAGCGGGTGCAGTGAGAGCGGGTGCAGTGAGAGCGGGTGCAGTGAGTGTGGGTGCAGTGAGAGCGGGTGCAGTGAGTGTGGGTGCAGTGAGAGCGGTTGCAGTGAGTGTGGGTGCAGTGAGGGCGGGTGCAGTGAGGGCGGGTGCAGTGAGAGCGGGTGCAGTGGGTGTGGGTGCAGTGAGAGCGGGTGCAGTGAGTGTGGGTGCAGTGAGAGCGGGTGCAGTGGGTGTGGGTGCAGTGAGAGTGGGTGCAGTGAGAGCGGGTGCAGTGGGTGTGGGTGCAGTGAGAGCGGGTGCAGTGCGTGTGGGTGCAGTGAGAGCGGGTGCAGTGCGTGTGGGTGCAGTGGGTGTGGGTGCAGTGGATTTGGGTGCAGTTAGAGCGGGTGCAGTGGGTGTGGGTGCAGTGAGTGCGGGTGCAGTGAGAGCGGGTGCAGTGAGTGTGGGTGCAGTGAGTGTGGGTGCAGTGAGAGCGGGTGCAGTGAGTGTGGGTGCAGTGAGAGCGTGTGCAGTGGGTGTGGGTGCAGTGAGAGCGGGTGTAGTGAGAGCGGGTGCAGTGAGTGCGGGTGCAGTGGGTGTGGGTGCAGTGAGAGCGGGTGTAGTGAGAGCGGGTGCAGTGGGTGTGGGTGCAGTGAGTGCGGGTGCAGTGGGAGCGGGTGCAGTGAGAGCGGGTGCAGTGGGTGTGGGTGCAGTGAGTGCGGGTGCAGTGGGAGCGGGTGCAGTGAGAGCGGGTGCAGTGAGAGCGGGTGCAGTGAGAGCGGGTGCAGTGAGTGTGGGTGCAGTGAGAGCGGGTGCAGTGAGTGTGGGTGCAGTGAGAGCGGGTGCAGTGAGTGTGGGTGCAGTGAGGGCGGGTGCAGTGAGGGCGGGTGCAGTGAGAGCGGGTGCAGTGGGTGTGGGTGCAGTGAGAGCGGGTGCAGTGAGTGTGGGTGCAGTGAGAGCGGGTGCAGTGGGTGTGGGTGCAGTGAGAGCGGGTGCAGTGAGTGTGGGTGCAGTGAGAGCGGGTGCAGTGCGTGTGGGTGCAGTGAGAGCGGGTGCAGTGGGTGTGGGTGCAGTGAGAGCGGGTGCAGTGCATGTGGGTGCAGTGAGAGCGGGTGCAGTGAGTGTGGGTGCAGTGAGAGCGGGTGCAGTGAGAGCGGGTGCAGTGAGTGCGGGTGCAGTGAGAGCGGGTGCAGTGAGAGCGGGGGCAGTGAGTGTGGGTGCAGTGAGAGCGGGTGCAGTGAGTGTGGGTGCAGTGAGAGCGGGTGCAGTGAGTGTGGGTGCAGTGAGAGCGGGTGCAGTGGGTGTGGGTGCAGTGAGAGCGGGTGCAGTGAGAGCGGGTGCAGTGAGTGCGGGTGCAGTGAGAGCGGGTGCAGTGAATGTGGGTGCAGTGAGTGTGAGTGCAGTGGGTGTGGGTGCAGTGAGTGTGGGTGCAGTGAGGGCGGGTGCAGTGAGAGCGGGTGCAGTGAGTGTGGGTGCAGTGAGTGTGGGTGCAGTGAGGGCGGGTGCAGTGAGTGTGAGTGCAGTGAGTGTGGGTGCAGTGAGAGCGGGTGCAGTGAGTGTGGGTGCAGTGAGAGCGGGTGCAGTGAGTGTGGGTGCAGTGAGTGTGGGTGCAGTGAGGGCGGGTGCAGTGAGTGTGAGTGCAGTGAGAGTGGGTGCAGTGAGTGTGGGTGCAGTGAGAGCGGGTGCAGTGAGTGTGGGTGCAGTGAGAGCGCGTGCAGTGGGTGTGGGTGCAGTGAGAGCGAGTGCAGTGAGAGCGGGTGCAGTGGGTGTGGGTGCAGTGAGAGCGGGGGCAGTGGGTGTGGGTGCAGTGAGAGCGGGGGCAGTGGGTGTGGGTGCAGTGAGTGCGGGTGCAGTGGGTGTGGGTGCAGTGAGAGCGGGTGCAGTGAGTGTGGGTGCAGTGAGTGCGGGTGCAGTGGGTGTGGGTGCAGTGAGAGCGGGTGCAGTGAGTGTGGGTGCAGTGAGAGCGGGTGCAGTGAGTGTGGGTGCAGTGAGTGCGGGTGCAGTGGATGTGGGTGCAGTGAGAGCGGGTGCAGTGAGTGCGGGTGCAGTGGGAGTGGGTGCAGTGAGAGCGGGTGCAGTGGGTGTGGGTGCAGTGAGAGCGGGTGCAGTGAGTGTGGGTGCAGTGAGCGCGGGTGCAGTGGGCGTGGGTGCAGTGAGAGCGGGTGCAGTGAGTGTGGGTGCAGTGAGAGCGAGTGCAGTGAGTGTGGGTGCAGTGAGTGCGGGTGCAGTGGGTGTGGGTGCAGTGAGAGCGGGTGAAGTGGGTGTGGGTGCAGTGAGAGCGGGTGCAGTGAGTGTGGGTGCAGTGAGAGCGGGTGCAGTGAGTGTGGCTGCAGTGAGAGCGGGTGCAGTGAGTGTGGGTGCAGTGAGAGCGGGTGCAGTGAGTGTGTTTGCAGTGAATGTGGGAGCAGTGAGAGCGGATGCAGTGCGTGTGGCTGCAGTGAGAGCGGGTGCAGTGAGTGTGGGTGCAGTGAGAGCGGGTGCAGTGAGTGTGTTTGCAGTGAATGTGGGAGCAGTGAGAGCGGATGCAGTGAGTGTGGGTGCAGTGAGAGCGGGTGCAGTGAGTGTGGGTGCAGTGAGAGCGGGTGCAGTGAGTGTGGGTGCAGTGAGAGCGGGTGCAGTGGGTGTGGGTGCAGTGAGAGCGGGTGCAGTGAGAGCGGGTGCAGTGAGTGCGGGTGCAGTGAGAGCGGGTGCAGTGAATGTGGGTGCAGTGAGTGTGAGTGCAGTGAGAGTGGGTGCAGTGAGTGTGGGTGCAGTGAGGGCGGGTGCAGTGAGAGCGGGTGCAGTGAGTGTGGGTGCAGTGAGTGTGGGTGCAGTGAGGGCGGGTGCAGTGAGTGTGAGTGCAGTGAGTGCGGGTGCAGTGAGAGCGGGTGCAGTGAGTGTGGGTGCAGTGAGAGCGGGTGCAGTGAGTGTGGGTGCAGTGAGAGCGGGTGCAGTGAGTGTGGGTGCAGTGAGTGTGGGTGCAGTGAGGGCAGGTGCAGTGAGTGTGAGTGCAGTGAGAGTGGGTGCAGTGAGTGTGGGTGCAGTGAGTGTGGGTGCAGTGAGGGCGGGTGCAGTGGGAGCGGGTGCAGTGAGAGCGGGTGCAGTGAGAGCGGGTGCAGTGAGAGCGGGTGCAGTGGGTGTGGGTGCAGTGAGTGCGGGTGCAGTGGGAGCGGGTGCAGTGAGAGCGGGTGCAGTGGGTGTGGGTGCAGTGAGTGCGGGTGCAGTGGGTGTGGGTGCAGTGAGTGCGGGTGCAGTGGGAGCGGGTGCAGTGAGAGCGGGTGCAGTGAGAGCGGGTGCAGTGAGAGCGGGTGCAGTGAGTGTGGGTGCAGTGAGTGTGGGTGCAGTGAGAGCGGGTGCAGTGGGTGTGGGTGCAGTGAGAGCGGGTGCAGTGAGTGTGGGTGCAGTGAGAGCGGGGGCAGTGCGTGTGGGTGCAGTGAGAGCGGGTGCAGTGGGTGTGGGTGCAGTGAGAGCGGGTGCAGTGCATGTGGGTGCAGTGAGAGCGGGTGCAGTGAGTGTGGGTGCAGTGAGAGCGGGTGCAGTGAGAGCGGGTGCAGTGAGTGCGGGTGCAGTGAGAGCGGGTGCAGTGAGAGCGGGTGCAGTGAGTGTGGGTGCAGTGAGAGCGGGTGCAGTGAGTGTGGGTGCAGTGAGAGCGGGTGCAGTGGGTGTGGGTGCAGTGAGAGCGGGTGCAGTGAGAGCGGGTGCAGTGAGTGCGGGTGCAGTGAGAGCGGGTGCAGTGAATGTGGGTGCAGTGAGTGTGAGTACAGTGAGAGTGGGTGCAGTGAGTGTGGGTGCAGTGAGGGCGGGTGCAGTGAGAGCGGGTGCAGTGAGTGTGGGTGCAGTGAGTGTGGGTGCAGTGAGGGCGGGTGCAGTGAGTGTGAGTGCAGTGAGTGCGGGTGCAGTGAGAGCGGGTGCAGTGAGTGTGGGTGCAGTGAGAGCGGGTGCAGTGAGTGTGGGTGCAGTGAGTGTGGGTGCAGTGAGGGCGGGTGCAGTGAGTGTGAGTGCAGTGAGAGTGGGTGCAGTGAGTGTGGGTGCAGTGAGAGCGGGTGCAGTGAGTGTGGGTGCAGTGAGAGCGCGTGCAGTGGGTGTGGGTGCAGTGAGAGCGAGTGCAGTGAGAGCGGGTGCAGTGGGTGTGGGTGCAGTGAGAGCGGGGGCAGTGGGTGTGGGTGCAGTGAGTGCGGGTGCAGTGGGTGTGGGTGCAGTGAGAGCGGGTGCAGTGAGTGTGGGTGCAGTGAGAGCGGGTGCAGTGAGTGTGGGTGCAGTGAGTGCGGGTGCAGTGGGTGTGGGTGCAGTGAGAGCGGGTGCAGTGAGTGCGGGTGCAGTGAGAGTGGGTGCAGTGAGAGCGGGTGCAGTGGGTGTGGGTGCAGTGAGAGCGGGTGCAGTGAGTGTGGGTGCAGTGAGAGCGGGTGCAGTGCGTGTGGGTGCAGTGGGTGTGGGTGCAGTGGATGTGGGTGCAGTTAGAGCGGGTGCAGTGGGTGTGGGTGCAGTGAGTGCGGGTGCAGTGAGAGCGGGTGCAGTGAGTGTGGGTGCAGTGAGAGCGGGTGCAGTGAGTGTGGGTGCAGTGAGAGCGGGTGCAGTGCGTGTGGGTGCAGTGAGAGCGGGTGCAGTGAGAGCGGGTGCAGTGAGTGTGGGTGCAGTGAGAGCGGGTGCAGTGAGTGTGGGTGCAGTGAGAGCGGGTGCAGTGAGTGTGGGTGCAGTGAGAGCGGGTGCAGTGCGTGTGGGTGCAGTGAGAGCGGGTGCAGTGGGTGTGGGTGCAGTGAGAGCGGGTGCAGTGCGTGTGGGTGCAGTGAGAGCGGGTGCAGTGGGTGTGGGTGCAGTGAGAGCGGGTGCAGTGGGTGTGGGTGCAGTGAGTGCGGGTGCAGTGAGTGCGGGTGCAGTGAGAGCGGGTGCAGTGAGTGTGGGTGCAGTGAGAGCGGGTGCAGTGAGAGCGGGTGCAGTGAGTGTGGGTGCAGTGAGAGCGGGTGCAGTGAGTGTGGGTGCAGTGAGAGCGGGTGCAGTGAGTGTGGGTGCAGTGAGAGCGTGTGCAGTGGGTGTGGGTGCAGTGAGAGCGGGTGTAGTGAGAGCGGGTGCAGTGAGTGCGGGTGCAGTGGGTGTGGGTGCAGTGAGAGCGGGTGTAGTGAGAGCGGGTGCAGTGGGTGTGGGTGCAGTGAGTGCGGGTGCAGTGGGAGCGGGTGCAGTGAGAGCGGGTGCAGTGGGTGTGGGTGCAGTGAGTGCGGGTGCAGTGGGAGCGGGTGCAGTGAGAGCGGGTGCAGTGAGAGCGGGTGCAGTGAGAGCGGGTGCAGTGAGTGTGGGTGCAGTGAGAGCGGGTGCAGTGAGTGTGGGTGCAGTGAGAGCGGGTGCAGTGAGTGTGGGTGCAGTGAGGGCGGGTGCAGTGAGGGCGGGTGCAGTGAGAGCGGGTGCAGTGGGTGTGGGTGCAGTGAGAGCGGGTGCAGTGAGTGTGGGTGCAGTGAGAGCGTGTGCAGTGGGTGTGGGTGCAGTGAGAGCGGGTGCAGTGAGTGTGGGTGCAGTGAGAGCGGGTGCAGTGCGTGTGGGTGCAGTGAGAGCGGGTGCAGTGGGTGTGGGTGCAGTGAGAGCGGGTGCAGTGCATGTGGGTGCAGTGAGAGCGGGTGCAGTGAGTGTGGGTGCAGTGAGAGCGGGTGCAGTGAGAGCGGGTGCAGTGAGTGCGGGTGCAGTGAGAGCGGGTGCAGTGAGAGCGGGTGCAGTGAGTGTGGGTGCAGTGAGAGCGGGTGCAGTGAGTGTGGGTGCAGTGAGAGCGGGTGCAGTGAGTGTGGGTGCAGTGAGAGCGGGTGCAGTGGGTGTGGGTGCAGTGAGAGCGGGTGCAGTGAGAGCGGGTGCAGTGAGTGCGGGTGCAGTGAGAGCGGGTGCAGTGAATGTGGGTGCAGTGAGTGTGAGTGCAGTGAGAGTGGGTGCAGTGAGTGTGGGTGCAGTGAGGGCGGGTGCAGTGAGAGCGGGTGCAGTGAGTGTGGGTGAAGTGAGTGTGGCTGCAGTGAGGGCGGGTGCAGTGAGTGTGAGTGCAGTGAGTGTGGGTGCAGTGAGAGCGGGTGCAGTGAGTGTGGGTGCAGTGAGAGCGGGTGCAGTGAGTGTGGGTGCAGTGAGTGTGGGTGCAGTGAGGGCGGGTGCAGTGAGTGTGAGTGCAGTGAGAGTGGGTGCAGTGAGTGTGGGTGCAGTGAGAGCGGGTGCAGTGAGTGTGGGTGCAGTGAGAGCGCGTGCAGTGGGTGTGGGTGCAGTGAGAGCGAGTGCAGTGAGAGCGGGTGCAGTGGGTGTGGGTGCAGTGAGAGCGGGGGCAGTGGGTGTGGGTGCAGTGAGTGCGGGTGCAGTGGGTGTGGGTGCAGTGAGAGCGGGTGCAGTGAGTGTGGGTGCAGTGAGAGCGGGTGCAGTGAGTGTGGGTGCAGTGAGTGCGGGTGCAGTGGGTGTGGGTGCAGTGAGAGCGGGTGCAGTGAGTGCGGGTGCAGTGGGAGTGGGTGCAGTGAGAGCGGGTGCAGTGGGTGTGGGTGCAGTGAGAGCGGGTGCAGTGAGTGTGGGTGCAGTGAGCGCGGGTGCAGTGGGCGTGGGTGCAGTGAGAGCGGGTGCAGTGAGAGCGGGTGCAGTGAGTGTGGGTGCAGTGAGAGCGGGTGCAGTGAGTGTGGGTGCAGTGAGAGCGGGTGCAGTGGGTGTGGGTGCAGTGAGAGCGGGTGCAGTGAGAGCGGGTGCAGTGAGTGCGGGTGCAGTGAGAGCGGGTGCAGTGAATGTGGGTGCAGTGAGTGTGAGTACAGTGAGAGTGGGTGCAGTGAGTGTGGGTGCAGTGAGGGCGGGTGCAGTGAGAGCGGGTGCAGTGAGTGTGGGTGCAGTGAGTGTGGGTGCAGTGAGGGCGGGTGCAGTGAGTGTGAGGGCGGGTGCAGTGCGTGTGAGTGCAGTGAGTGCGGGTGCAGTGAGAGCGGGTGCAGTGAGTGTGGGTGCAGTGAGAGCGGGAGCAGTGAGTGTGGGTGCAGTGAGTGTGGGTGCAGTGAGGGCGGGTGCAGTGAGTGTGAGTGCAGTGAGAGTGGGTGCAGTGAATGTGGGTGCAGTGAGAGCGGGTGCAGTGAGTGTGGGTGCAGTGAGAGCGCGTGCAGTGGGTGTGGGTGCAGTGAGAGCGAGTGCAGTGAGAGCGGGTGCAGTGGGTGTGGGTGCAGTGAGAGCGGGGGCTGTGGGTGTGGGTGCAGTGAGTGCGGGTGCAGTGGGTGTGGGTGCAGTGAGAGCGGGTGCAGTGAGTGTGGGTGCAGTGAGAGCGGGTGCAGTGAGTGTGGGTGCAGTGAGTGCGGGTGCAGTGGGTGTGGGTGCAGTGAGAGCGGGTGCAGTGGGTGTGGGTGCAGTGAGAGTGGGTGCAGTGAGAGCGGGTGCAGTGGGTGTGGGTGCAGTGAGAGCGGGTGCAGTGCGTGTGGGTGCAGTGAGAGCGGGTGCAGTGCGTGTGGGTGCAGTGGGTGTGGGTGCAGTGGATGTGGGTGCAGTTAGAGCGGGTGCAGTGGGTGTGGGTGCAGTGAGTGCGGGTGCAGTGAGAGCGGGTGCAGTGAGTGTGGGTGCAGTGAGAGCGGGTGCAGTGAGAGCGGGTGCAGTGAGAGCGGGTGCAGTGCGTGTGGGTGCAGTGAGAGCGGGTGCAGTGGGTGTGGGTCCAGTGAGAGCGGGTGCAGTGAGTGTGGGTGCAGTGAGAGCGGGTGCAGTGGGTGTGGGTGCAGTGAGAGCGGGTGCAGTGAGTGTGGGTGCAGTGAGAGCGGGTGCAGTGGGTGTGGGTGCAGTGAGAGCGGGTGCAGTGAGTGTGGGTGCAGTGAGAGCGGGTGCAGTGAGTGTGGGTGCAGTGAGAGCGGGTGCAGTGAGTGTGGGTGCAGTGAGAGCGGGTGCAGTGCGTGTGGGTGCAGTGAGAGCGGGTGCAGTGGGTGTGGGTGCAGTGAGAGCGGGTGCAGTGCGTGTGGGTGCAGTGAGAGCGGGTGCAGTGGGTGTGGGTGCAGTGAGAGCGGGTGCAGTGGGTGTGGGTGCAGTGAGTGCGGGTGCAGTGAGTGCGGGTGCAGTGAGAGCGGGTGCAGTGAGTGTGGGTGCAGTGAGAGCGGGTGCAGTGAGAGCGGGTGCAGTGAGTGTGGGTGCAGTGAGAGCGGGTGCAGTGAGTGTGGGTGCAGTGAGAGCGGGTGCAGTGAGTGTGGGTGCAGTGAGAGCGTGTGCAGTGGGTGTGGGTGCAGTGAGAGCGGGTGTAGTGAGAGCGGGTGCAGTGAGTGCGGGTGCAGTGGGTGTGGGTGCAGTGAGAGCGGGTGTAGTGAGAGCGGGTGCAGTGGGTGTGGGTGCAGTGAGTGCGGGTGCAGTGGGAGCGGGTGCAGTGAGAGCGGGTGCAGTGGGTGTGGGTGCAGTGAGTGCGGGTGCAGTGGGAGCGGGTGCAGTGAGAGCGGGTGCAGTGAGAGCGGGTGCAGTGAGAGCGGGTGCAGTGAGTGTGGGTGCAGTGAGAGTGGGTGCAGTGAATGTGGGTGCAGTGAGAGCGGGTGCAGTGAGTGTGGGTGCAGTGAGAGCGCGTGCAGTGGGTGTGGGTGCAGTGAGAGCGAGTGCAGTGAGAGCGGGTGCAGTGGGTGTGGGTGCAGTGAGAGCGGGGGCTGTGGGTGTGGGTGCAGTGAGTGCGGGTGCAGTGGGTGTGGGTGCAGTGAGAGCGGGTGCAGTGAGTGTGGGTGCAGTGAGAGCGGGTGCAGTGAGTGTGGGTGCAGTGAGTGCGGGTGCAGTGGGTGTGGGTGCAGTGAGAGCGGGTGCAGTGGGTGTGGGTGCAGTGAGAGTGGGTGCAGTGAGAGCGGGTGCAGTGGGTGTGGGTGCAGTGAGAGCGGGTGCAGTGCGTGTGGGTGCAGTGAGAGCGGGTGCAGTGCGTGTGGGTGCAGTGGGTGTGGGTGCAGTGGATGTGGGTGCAGTTAGAGCGGGTGCAGTGGGTGTGGGTGCAGTGAGTGCGGGTGCAGTGAGAGCGGGTGCAGTGAGTGTGGGTGCAGTGAGAGCGGGTGCAGTGAGAGCGGGTGCAGTGAGAGCGGGTGCAGTGCGTGTGGGTGCAGTGAGAGCGGGTGCAGTGGGTGTGGGTCCAGTGAGAGCGGGTGCAGTGAGTGTGGGTGCAGTGAGAGCGGGTGCAGTGGGTGTGGGTGCAGTGAGAGCGGGTGCAGTGAGTGTGGGTGCAGTGAGAGCGGGTGCAGTGGGTGTGGGTGCAGTGAGAGCGGGTGCAGTGAGTGTGGGTGCAGTGAGAGCGGGTGCAGTGAGTGTGGGTGCAGTGAGAGCGGGTGCAGTGAGTGTGGGTGCAGTGAGAGCGGGTGCAGTGCGTGTGGGTGCAGTGAGAGCGGGTGCAGTGGGTGTGGGTGCAGTGAGAGCGGGTGCAGTGCGTGTGGGTGCAGTGAGAGCGGGTGCAGTGGGTGTGGGTGCAGTGAGAGCGGGTGCAGTGGGTGTGGGTGCAGTGAGTGCGGGTGCAGTGAGTGCGGGTGCAGTGAGAGCGGGTGCAGTGAGTGTGGGTGCAGTGAGAGCGGGTGCAGTGAGAGCGGGTGCAGTGAGTGTGGGTGCAGTGAGAGCGGGTGCAGTGAGTGTGGGTGCAGTGAGAGCGGGTGCAGTGAGTGTGGGTGCAGTGAGAGCGTGTGCAGTGGGTGTGGGTGCAGTGAGAGCGGGTGTAGTGAGAGCGGGTGCAGTGAGTGCGGGTGCAGTGGGTGTGGGTGCAGTGAGAGCGGGTGTAGTGAGAGCGGGTGCAGTGGGTGTGGGTGCAGTGAGTGCGGGTGCAGTGGGAGCGGGTGCAGTGAGAGCGGGTGCAGTGGGTGTGGGTGCAGTGAGTGCGGGTGCAGTGGGAGCGGGTGCAGTGAGAGCGGGTGCAGTGAGAGCGGGTGCAGTGAGAGCGGGTGCAGTGAGTGTGGGTGCAGTGAGAGCGGGTGCAGTGAGTGTGGGTGCAGTGAGAGCGGTTGCAGTGAGTGTGGGTGCAGTGAGGGCGGGTGCAGTGAGGGCGGGTGCAGTGAGAGCGGGTGCAGTGGGTGTGGGTGCAGTGAGAGCGGGTGCAGTGAGTGTGGGTGCAGTGAGAGCGGGTGCAGTGGGTGTGGGTGCAGTGAGAGTGGGTGCAGTGAGAGCGGGTGCAGTGGGTGTGGGTGCAGTGAGAGCGGGTGCAGTGCGTGTGGGTGCAGTGAGAGCGGGTGCAGTGCGTGTGGGTGCAGTGGGTGTGGGTGCAGTGGATGTGGGTGCAGTTAGAGCGGGTGCAGTGGGTGTGGGTGCAGTGAGTGCGGGTGCAGTGAGAGCGGGTGCAGTGAGTGTGGGTGCAGTGAGTGTGGGTGCAGTGAGAGCGGGTGCAGTGAGTGTGGGTGCAGTGAGAGCGTGTGCAGTGGGTGTGGGTGCAGTGAGAGCGGGTGTAGTGAGAGCGGGTGCAGTGAGTGCGGGTGCAGTGGGTGTGGGTGCAGTGAGAGCGGGTGTAGTGAGAGCGGGTGCAGTGGGTGTGGGTGCAGTGAGTGCGGGTGCAGTGGGAGCGGGTGCAGTGAGAGCGGGTGCAGTGGGTGTGGGTGCAGTGAGTGCGGGTGCAGTGGGAGCGGGTGCAGTGAGAGCGGGTGCAGTGAGAGCGGGTGCAGTGAGAGCGGGTGCAGTGAGTGTGGGTGCAGTGAGAGCGGGTGCAGTGAGTGTGGGTGCAGTGAGAGCGGGTGCAGTGAGTGTGGGTGCAGTGAGGGCGGGTGCAGTGAGGGCGGGTGCAGTGAGAGCGGGTGCAGTGGGTGTGGGTGCAGTGAGAGCGGGTGCAGTGAGTGTGGGTGCAGTGAGAGCGGGTGCAGTGGGTGTGGGTGCAGTGAGAGCGGGTGCAGTGAGTGTGGGTGCAGTGAGAGCGGGTGCAGTGCGTGTGGGTGCAGTGAGAGCGGGTGCAGTGGGTGTGGGTGCAGTGAGAGCGGGTGCAGTGCATGTGGGTGCAGTGAGAGCGGGTGCAGTGAGTGTGGGTGCAGTGAGAGCGGGTGCAGTGAGAGCGGGTGCAGTGAGTGCGGGTGCAGTGAGAGCGGGTGCAGTGAGAGCGGGGGCAGTGAGTGTGGGTGCAGTGAGAGCGGGTGCAGTGAGTGTGGGTGCAGTGAGTGTGGGTGCAGTGAGGGCAGGTGCAGTGAGTGTGAGTGCAGTGAGAGTGGGTGCAGTGAGTGTGGGTGCAGTGAGAGCGGGTGCAGTGAGTGTGGGTGCAGTGAGTGTGGGTGCAGTGAGGGCGGGTGCAGTGGGAGCGGGTGCAGTGAGAGCGGGTGCAGTGAGAGCGGGTGCAGTGAGAGCGGGTGCAGTGGGTGTGGGTGCAGTGAGTGCGGGTGCAGTGGGAGCGGGTGCAGTGAGAGCGGGTGCAGTGGGTGTGGGTGCAGTGAGTGCGGGTGCAGTGGGTGTGGGTGCAGTGAGTGCGGGTGCAGTGGGAGCGGGTGCAGTGAGAGCGGGTGCAGTGAGAGCGGGTGCAGTGAGAGCGGGTGCAGTGAGTGTGGGTGCAGTGAGAGCGGGTGCAGTGAGTGTGGGTGCAGTGAGAGCGGGTGCAGTGAGTGTGGGTGCAGTGAGGGCGGGTGCAGTGAGGGCGGGTGCAGTGAGAGCGGGTGCAGTGGGTGTGGGTGCAGTGAGAGCGGGTGCAGTGAGTGTGGGTGCAGTGAGAGCGGGTGCAGTGGGTGTGGGTGCAGTGAGAGCGGGTGCAGTGAGTGTGGGTGCAGTGAGAGCGGGTGCAGTGCGTGTGGGTGCAGTGAGAGCGGGTGCAGTGGGTGTGGGTGCAGTGAGAGCGGGTGCAGTGCATGTGGGTGCAGTGAGAGCGGGTGCAGTGAGTGTGGGTGCAGTGAGAGCGGGTGCAGTGAGAGCGGGTGCAGTGAGTGCGGGTGCAGTGAGAGCGGGTGCAGTGAGAGCGGGTGCAGTGAGTGTGGGTGCAGTGAGAGCGGGTGCAGTGAGTGTGGGTGCAGTGAGAGCGGGTGCAGTGGGTGTGGGTGCAGTGAGAGCGGGTGCAGTGAGAGCGGGTGCAGTGAGTGCGGGTGCAGTGAGAGCGGGTGCAGTGAATGTGGGTGCAGTGAGTGTGAGTACAGTGAGAGTGGGTGCAGTGAGGGCGGGTGCAGTGAGAGCGGGTGCAGTGAGTGTGGGTGCAGTGAGTGTGGGTGCAGTGAGGGCGGGTGCAGTGAGTGTGAGTGCAGTGAGTGCGGGTGCAGTGAGAGCGGGTGCAGTGAGTGTGGGTGCAGTGAGAGCGGGTGCAGTGAGTGTGGGTGCAGTGAGTGTGGGTGCAGTGAGGGCGGGTGCAGTGAGTGTGAGTGCAGTGAGAGTGGGTGCAGTGAGTGTGGGTGCAGTGAGAGCGGGTGCAGTGAGTGTGGGTGCAGTGAGAGCGCGTGCAGTGGGTGTGGGTGCAGTGAGAGCGAGTGCAGTGAGAGCGGGTGCAGTGGGTGTGGGTGCAGTGAGAGCGGGGGCAGTGGGTGTGGGTGCAGTGAGTGCGGGTGCAGTGGGTGTGGGTGCAGTGAGAGCGGGTGCAGTGAGTGTGGGTGCAGTGAGAGCGGGTGCAGTGAGTGTGGGTGCAGTGAGTGCGGGTGCAGTGGGTGTGGGTGCAGTGAGAGCGGGTGCAGTGAGTGCGGGTGCAGTGAGAGTGGGTGCAGTGAGAGCGGGTGCAGTGGGTGTGGGTGCAGTGAGAGCGGGTGCAGTGAGTGTGGGTGCAGTGAGAGCGGGTGCAGTGCGTGTGGGTGCAGTGGGTGTGGGTGCAGTGGATGTGGGTGCAGTTAGAGCGGGTGCAGTGGGTGTGGGTGCAGTGAGTGCGGGTGCAGTGAGAGCGGGTGCAGTGAGTGTGGGTGCAGTGAGAGCGGGTGCAGTGAGAGCGGGTGCAGTGAGAGCGGGTGCAGTGCGTGTGGGTGCAGTGAGAGCGGGTGCAGTGGGTGTAGGTCCAGTGAGAGCGGGTGCAGTGAGTGTGGGTGCAGTGAGAGCGGGTGCAGTGGGTGTGGGTGCAGTGAGAGCGGGTGCAGTGAGTGTGGGTGCAGTGAGAGCGGGTGCAGTGAGTGTGGGTGCAGTGAGAGCGGGTGCAGTGAGTGTGGGTGCAGTGAGAGCGGGTGCAGTGAGTGTGGGTGCAGTGAGAGCGGGTGCAGTGCGTGTGGGTGCAGTGAGAGCGGGTGCAGTGGGTGTGGGTGCAGTGAGAGCGGGTGCAGTGCGTGTGGGTGCAGTGAGAGCGGGTGCAGTGGGTGTGGGTGCAGTGAGAGCGGGTGCAGTGGGTGTGGGTGCAGTGAGTGCGGGTGCAGTGAGTGCGGGTGCAGTGAGAGCGGGTGCAGTGAGTGTGGGTGCAGTGAGAGCGGGTGCAGTGAGAGCGGGTGCAGTGAGTGTGGGTGCAGTGAGAGCGGGTGCAGTGAGTGTGGGTGCAGTGAGAGCGGGTGCAGTGAGTGTGGGTGCAGTGAGAGCGTGTGCAGTGGGTGTGGGTGCAGTGAGAGCGGGTGTAGTGAGAGCGGGTGCAGTGAGTGCGGGTGCAGTGGGTGTGGGTGCAGTGAGAGCGGGTGTAGTGAGAGCGGGTGCAGTGGGTGTGGGTGCAGTGAGTGCGGGTGCAGTGGGAGCGGGTGCAGTGAGAGCGGGTGCAGTGGGTGTGGGTGCAGTGAGTGCGGGTGCAGTGGGAGCGGGTGCAGTGAGAGCGGGTGCAGTGGGTGTGGGTGCAGTGAGTGCGGGAGCAGTGAGAGCGGGTGCAGTGAGAGCGGGTGCAGTGAGTGTGGGTGCAGTGAGAGCGGGTGCAGTGAGTGTGGGTGCAGTGAGAGCGGGTGCAGTGAGTGTGGGTGCAGTGAGGGCGGGTGCAGTGAGGGCGGGTGCAGTGAGAGCGGGTGCAGTGGGTGTGGGTGCAGTGAGAGCGGGTGCAGTGAGTGTGGGTGCAGTGAGAGCGGGTGCAGTGGGTGTGGGTGCAGTGAGAGCGGGTGCAGTGAGTGTGGGTGCAGTGAGAGCGGGTGCAGTGCGTGTGGGTGCAGTGAGAGCGGGTGCAGTGGGTGTGGGTGCAGTGAGAGCGGGTGCAGTGCATGTGGGTGCAGTGAGAGCGGGTGCAGTGAGTGTGGGTGCAGTGAGAGCGGGTGCAGTGAGAGCGGGTGCAGTGAGTGCGGGTGCAGTGAGAGCGGGTGCAGTGAGAGCGGGTGCAGTGAGTGTGGGTGCAGTGAGAGCGGGTGCAGTGAGTGTGGGTGCAGTGAGAGCGGGTGCAGTGAGTGTGGGTGCAGTGAGAGCGGGTGCAGTGGGTGTGGGTGCAGTGAGAGCGGGTGCAGTGAGAGCGGGTGCAGTGAGTGCGGGTGCAGTGAGAGCGGGTGCAGTGAATGTGGGTGCAGTGAGTGTGAGTGCAGTGAGAGTGGGTGCAGTGAGTGTGGGTGCAGTGAGGGCGGGTGCAGTGAGAGCGGGTGCAGTGAGTGTGGGTGAAGTGAGTGTGGCTGCAGTGAGGGCGGGTGCAGTGAGTGTGAGTGCAGTGAGTGTGGGTGCAGTGAGAGCGGGTGCAGTGAGTGTGGGTGCAGTGAGAGCGGGTGCAGTGAGTGTGGGTGCAGTGAGTGTGGGTGCAGTGAGGGCGGGTGCAGTGAGTGTGAGTGCAGTGAGAGTGTGTGCAGTGAGTGTGGGTGCAGTGAGAGCGGGTGCAGTGAGAGCGGGTGCAGTGAGAGCGGGTGCAGTGAGAGCGGGTGCAGTGCGTGTGGGTGCAGTGAGAGCGGGTGCAGTGGGTGTAGGTCCAGTGAGAGCGGGTGCAGTGAGTGTGGGTGCAGTGAGAGCGGGTGCAGTGGGTGTGGGTGCAGTGAGAGCGGGTGCAGTGAGTGTGGGTGCAGTGAGAGCGGGTGCAGTGGGTGTGGGTGCAGTGAGAGCGGGTGCAGTGAGTGTGGGTGCAGTGAGAGCGGGTGCAGTGAGTGTGGGTGCAGTGAGAGCGGGTGCAGTGAGTGTGGGTGCAGTGAGAGCGGGTGCAGTGCGTGTGGGTGCAGTGAGAGCGGGTGCAGTGGGTGTGGGTGCAGTGAGAGCGGGTGCAGTGCGTGTGGGTGCAGTGAGAGCGGGTGCAGTGGGTGTGGGTGCAGTGAGAGCGGGTGCAGTGGGTGTGGGTGCAGTGAGTGCGGGTGCAGTGAGTGCGGGTGCAGTGAGAGCGGGTGCAGTGAGTGTGGGTGCAGTGAGAGCGGGTGCAGTGAGAGCGGGTGCAGTGAGTGTGGGTGCAGTGAGAGCGGGTGCAGTGAGTGTGGGTGCAGTGAGAGCGGGTGCAGTGAGTGTGGGTGCAGTGAGAGCGTGTGCAGTGGGTGTGGGTGCAGTGAGAGCGGGTGTAGTGAGAGCGGGTGCAGTGAGTGCGGGTGCAGTGGGTGTGGGTGCAGTGAGAGCGGGTGTAGTGAGAGCGGGTGCAGTGGGTGTGGGTGCAGTGAGTGCGGGTGCAGTGGGAGCGGGTGCAGTGAGAGCGGGTGCAGTGGGTGTGGGTGCAGTGAGTGCGGGTGCAGTGGGAGCGGGTGCAGTGAGAGCGGGTGCAGTGGGTGTGGGTGCAGTGAGTGCGGGTGCAGTGAGAGCGGGTGCAGTGAGAGCGGGTGCAGTGAGTGTGGGTGCAGTGAGAGCGGGTGCAGTGAGTGTGGGTGCAGTGAGAGCGGGTGCAGTGAGTGTGGGTGCAGTGAGGGCGGGTGCAGTGAGGGCGGGTGCAGTGAGAGCGGGTGCAGTGGGTGTGGGTGCAGTGAGAGCGGGTGCAGTGAGTGTGGGTGCAGTGAGAGCGGGTGCAGTGGGTGTGGGTGCAGTGAGAGCGGGTGCAGTGAGTGTGGGTGCAGTGAGAGCGGGTGCAGTGCGTGTGGGTGCAGTGAGAGCGGGTGCAGTGGGTGTGGGTGCAGTGAGAGCGGGTGCAGTGCATGTGGGTGCAGTGAGAGCGGGTGCAGTGAGTGTGGGTGCAGTGAGAGCGGGTGCAGTGAGAGCGGGTGCAGTGAGTGCGGGTGCAGTGAGAGCGGGTGCAGTGAGAGCGGGTGCAGTGAGTGTGGGTGCAGTGAGAGCGGGTGCAGTGAGTGTGGGTGCAGTGAGAGCGGGTGCAGTGAGTGTGGGTGCAGTGAGAGCGGGTGCAGTGGGTGTGGGTGCAGTGAGAGCGGGTGCAGTGAGAGCGGGTGCAGTGAGTGCGGGTGCAGTGAGAGCGGGTGCAGTGAATGTGGGTGCAGTGAGTGTGAGTGCAGTGAGAGTGGGTGCAGTGAGTGTGGGTGCAGTGAGGGCGGGTGCAGTGAGAGCGGGTGCAGTGAGTGTGGGTGAAGTGAGTGTGGCTGCAGTGAGGGCGGGTGCAGTGAGTGTGAGTGCAGTGAGTGTGGGTGCAGTGAGAGCGGGTGCAGTGAGTGTGGGTGCAGTGAGAGCGGGTGCAGTGAGTGTGGGTGCAGTGAGTGTGGGTGCAGTGAGGGCGGGTGCAGTGAGTGTGAGTGCAGTGAGAGTGGGTGCAGTGAGTGTGGGTGCAGTGAGAGCGGGTGCAGTGAGTGTGGGTGCAGCGAGAGCGCGTGCAGTGGGTGTGGGTGCAGTGAGAGCGAGTGCAGTGAGAGCGGGTGCAGTGGGTGTGGGTGCAGTGAGAGCGGGGGCAGTGGGTGTGGGTGCAGTGAGTGCGGGTGCAGTGGGTGTGGGTGCAGTGAGAGCGGGTGCAGTGAGTGTGGGTGCAGTGAGAGCGGGTGCAGTGAGTGTGGGTGCAGTGAGTGCGGGTGCAGTGGGTGTGGGTGCAGTGAGAGCGGGTGCAGTGAGTGCGGGTGCAGTGGGAGTGGGTGCAGTGAGAGCGGGTGCAGTGGGTGTGGGTGCAGTGAGACCGGGTGCAGTGAGTGTGGGTGCAGTGAGCGCGGGTGCAGTGGGCGTGGGTGCAGTGAGAGCGGGTGCAGTGAGAGCGGGTGCAGTGAGTGTGGGTGCAGTGAGAGCGGGTGCAGTGAGTGTGGGTGCAGTGAGAGCGGGTGCAGTGGGTGTGGGTGCAGTGAGAGCGGGTGCAGTGAGAGCGGGTGCAGTGAGTGCGGGTGCAGTGAGAGCGGGTGCAGTGAATGTGGGTGCAGTGAGTGTGAGTACAGTGAGAGTGGGTGCAGTGAGTGTGGGTGCAGTGAGGGCGGGTGCAGTGAGAGCGGGTGCAGTGAGTGTGGGTGCAGTGAGTGTGGGTGCAGTGAGGGCGGGTGCAGTGAGTGTGAGTGCAGTGAGTGCGGGTGCAGTGAGAGCGGGTGCAGTGAGTGTGGGTGCAGTGAGAGCGGGAGCAGTGAGTGTGGGTGCAGTGAGTGTGGGTGCAGTGAGGGCGGGTGCAGTGAGTGTGAGTGCAGTGAGAGTGGGTGCAGTGAATGTGGGTGCAGTGAGAGCGGGTGCAGTGAGTGTGGGTGCAGTGAGAGCGCGTGCAGTGGGTGTGGGTGCAGTGAGAGCGAGTGCAGTGAGAGCGGGTGCAGTGGGTGTGGGTGCAGTGAGAGCGGGGGCAGTGGGTGTGGGTGCAGTGAGTGCGGGTGCAGTGGGTGTGGGTGCAGTGAGAGCGGGTGCAGTGAGTGTGGGTGCAGTGAGAGCGGGTGCAGTGAGTGTGGGTGCAGTGAGTGCGGGTGCAGTGGGTGTGGGTGCAGTGAGAGCGGGTGCAGTGGGTGTGGGTGCAGTGAGAGTGGGTGCAGTGAGAGCGGGTGCAGTGGGTGTGGGTGCAGTGAGAGCGGGTGCAGTGCGTGTGGGTGCAGTGAGAGCGGGTGCAGTGCGTGTGGGTGCAGTGGGTGTGGGTGCAGTGGATGTGGGTGCAGTTAGAGCGGGTGCAGTGGGTGTGGGTGCAGTGAGTGCGGGTGCAGTGAGAGCGGGTGCAGTGAGTGTGGGTGCAGTGAGAGCGGGTGCAGTGAGAGCGGGTGCAGTGAGAGCGGGTGCAGTGCGTGTGGGTGCAGTGAGAGCGGGTGCAGTGGGTGTGGGTCCAGTGAGAGCGGGTGCAGTGAGTGTGGGTGCAGTGAGAGCGGGTGCAGTGGGTGTGGGTGCAGTGAGAGCGGGTGCAGTGAGTGTGGGTGCAGTGAGAGCGGGTGCAGTGGGTGTGGGTGCAGTGAGAGCGGGTGCAGTGAGTGTGGGTGCAGTGAGAGCGGGTGCAGTGAGTGTGGGTGCAGTGAGAGCGGGTGCAGTGAGTGTGGGTGCAGTGAGAGCGGGTGCAGTGCGTGTGGGTGCAGTGAGAGCGGGTGCAGTGGGTGTGGGTGCAGTGAGAGCGGGTGCAGTGCGTGTGGGTGCAGTGAGAGCGGGTGCAGTGGGTGTGGGTGCAGTGAGAGCGGGTGCAGTGGGTGTGGGTGCAGTGAGTGCGGGTGCAGTGAGTGCGGGTGCAGTGAGAGCGGGTGCAGTGAGTGTGGGTGCAGTGAGAGCGGGTGCAGTGAGAGCGGGTGCAGTGAGTGTGGGTGCAGTGAGAGCGGGTGCAGTGAGTGGGGGTGCAGTGAGAGCGGGTGCAGTGAGTGTGGGTGCAGTGAGAGCGTGTGCAGTGGGTGTGGGTGCAGTGAGAGCGGGTGTAGTGAGAGCGGGTGCAGTGAGTGCGGGTGCAGTGGGTGTGGGTGCAGTGAGAGCGGGTGTAGTGAGAGCGGGTGCAGTGGGTGTGGGTGCAGTGAGTGCGGGTGCAGTGGGAGCGGGTGCAGTGAGAGCGGGTGCAGTGGGTGTGGGTGCAGTGAGTGCGGGTGCAGTGGGAGCGGGTGCAGTGAGAGCGGGTGCAGTGAGAGCGGGTGCAGTGAGAGCGGGTGCAGTGAGTGTGGGTGCATTGAGAGCGGGTGCAGTGAGTGTGGGTGCAGTGAGAGCGGTTGCAGTGAGTGTGGGTGCAGTGAGGGCGGGTGCAGTGAGGGCGGGTGCAGTGAGAGCGGGTGCAGTGGGTGTGGGTGCAGTGAGAGCGGGTGCAGTGAGTGTGGGTGCAGTGAGAGCGGGTGCAGTGGGTGTGGGTGCAGTGAGAGTGGGTGCAGTGAGAGCGGGTGCAGTGGGTGTGGGTGCAGTGAGAGCGGGTGCAGTGCGTGTGGGTGCAGTGAGAGCGGGTGCAGTGCGTGTGGGTGCAGTGGGTGTGGGTGCAGTGGATGTGGGTGCAGTTAGAGCGGGTGCAGTGGGTGTGGGTGCAGTGAGTGCGGGTGCAGTGAGAGCGGGTGCAGTGAGTGTGGGTGCAGTGAGTGTGGGTGCAGTGAGAGCGGGTGCAGTGAGTGTGGGTGCAGTGAGAGCGTGTGCAGTGGGTGTGGGTGCAGTGAGAGCGGGTGTAGTGAGAGCGGGTGCAGTGAGTGCGGGTGCAGTGGGTGTGGGTGCAGTGAGAGCGGGTGTAGTGAGAGCGGGTGCAGTGGGTGTGGGTGCAGTGAGAGTGGGTGCAGTGAGAGCGGGTGCAGTGGGTGTGGGTGCAGTGAGAGCGGGTGCAGTGCGTGTGGGTGCAGTGAGAGCGGGTGCAGTGCGTGTGGGTGCAGTGGGTGTGGGTGCAGTGGATGTGGGTGCAGTTAGAGCGGGTGCAGTGGGTGTGGGTGCAGTGAGTGCGGGTGCAGTGAGAGCGGGTGCAGTGAGTGTGGGTGCAGTGAGAGCGGGTGCAGTGAGAGCGGGTGCAGTGAGAGCGGGTGCAGTGCGTGTGGGTGCAGTGAGAGCGGGTGCAGTGGGTGTGGGTCCAGTGAGAGCGGGTGCAGTGAGTGTGGGTGCAGTGAGAGCGGGTGCAGTGGGTGTGGGTGCAGTGAGAGCGGGTGCAGTGAGTGTGGGTGCAGTGAGAGCGGGTGCAGTGGGTGTGGGTGCAGTGAGAGCGGGTGCAGTGAGTGTGGGTGCAGTGAGAGCGGGTGCAGTGAGTGTGGGTGCAGTGAGAGCGGGTGCAGTGAGTGTGGGTGCAGTGAGAGCGGGTGCAGTGCGTGTGGGTGCAGTGAGAGCGGGTGCAGTGGGTGCAGTGAGAGCGGGTGCAGTGGGTGTGGGTGCAGTGAGAGCGGGTGCAGTGCGTGTGGGTGCAGTGAGAGCGGGTGCAGTGGGTGTGGGTGCAGTGAGAGCGGGTGCAGTGGGTGTGGGTGCAGTGAGTGCGGGTGCAGTGAGTGCGGGTGCAGTGAGAGCGGGTGCAGTGAGTGTGGGTGCAGTGAGAGCGGGTGCAGTGAGAGCGGGTGCAGTGAGTGTGGGTGCAGTGAGAGCGGGTGCAGTGAGTGGGGGTGCAGTGAGAGCGGGTGCAGTGAGTGTGGGTGCAGTGAGAGCGTGTGCAGTGGGTGTGGGTGCAGTGAGAGCGGGTGTAGTGAGAGCGGGTGCAGTGAGTGCGGGTGCAGTGGGTGTGGGTGCAGTGAGAGCGGGTGTAGTGAGAGCGGGTGCAGTGGGTGTGGGTGCAGTGAGTGCGGGTGCAGTGGGAGCGGGTGCAGTGAGAGCGGGTGCAGTGGGTGTGGGTGCAGTGAGTGCGGGTGCAGTGGGAGCGGGTGCAGTGAGAGCGGGTGCAGTGAGAGCGGGTGCAGTGAGAGCGGGTGCAGTGAGTGTGGGTGCATTGAGAGCGGGTGCAGTGAGTGTGGGTGCAGTGAGAGCGGTTGCAGTGAGTGTGGGTGCAGTGAGGGCGGGTGCAGTGAGGGCGGGTGCAGTGAGAGCGGGTGCAGTGGGTGTGGGTGCAGTGAGAGCGGGTGCAGTGAGTGTGGGTGCAGTGAGAGCGGGTGCAGTGGGTGTGGGTGCAGTGAGAGTGGGTGCAGTGAGAGCGGGTGCAGTGGGTGTGGGTGCAGTGAGAGCGGGTGCAGTGCGTGTGGGTGCAGTGAGAGCGGGTGCAGTGCGTGTGGGTGCAGTGGGTGTGGGTGCAGTGGATGTGGGTGCAGTTAGAGCGGGTGCAGTGGGTGTGGGTGCAGTGAGTGCGGGTGCAGTGAGAGCGGGTGCAGTGAGTGTGGGTGCAGTGAGTGTGGGTGCAGTGAGAGCGGGTGCAGTGAGTGTGGGTGCAGTGAGAGCGTGTGCAGTGGGTGTGGGTGCAGTGAGAGCGGGTGTAGTGAGAGCGGGTGCAGTGAGTGCGGGTGCAGTGGGTGTGGGTGCAGTGAGAGCGGGTGTAGTGAGAGCGGGTGCAGTGGGTGTGGGTGCAGTGAGTGCGGGTGCAGTGGGAGCGGGTGCAGTGAGAGCGGGTGCAGTGGGTGTGGGTGCAGTGAGTGCGGGTGCAGTGGGAGCGGTGCAGTGAGAGCGGGTGCAGTGAGAGCGGGTGCAGTGAGAGCGGGTGCAGTGAGTGTGGGTGCAGTGAGAGCGGGTGCAGTGAGTGTGGGTGCAGTGAGAGCGGGTGCAGTGAGTGTGGGTGCAGTGAGGGCGGGTGCAGTGAGGGCGGGTGCAGTGAGAGCGGGTGCAGTGGGTGTGGGTGCAGTGAGAGCGGGTGCAGTGAGTGTGGGTGCAGTGAGAGCGGGTGCAGTGGGTGTGGGTGCAGTGAGAGCGGGTGCAGTGAGTGTGGGTGCAGTGAGAGCGGGTGCAGTGCGTGTGGGTGCAGTGAGAGCGGGTGCAGTGGGTGTGGGTGCAGTGAGAGCGGGTGCAGTGCATGTGGGTGCAGTGAGAGCGGGTGCAGTGAGTGTGGGTGCAGTGAGAGCGGGTGCAGTGAGAGCGGGTGCAGTGAGTGCGGGTGCAGTGAGAGCGGGTGCAGTGAGAGCGGGGGCAGTGAGTGTGGGTGCAGTGAGAGCGGGTGCAGTGAGTGTGGGTGCAGTGAGAGCGGGTGCAGTGAGTGTGGGTGCAGTGAGAGCGGGTGCAGTGGGTGTGGGTGCAGTGAGAGCGGGTGCAGTGAGAGCGGGTGCAGTGAGTGCGGGTGCAGTGAGAGCGGGTGCAGTGAATGTGGGTGCAGTGAGTGTGAGTGCAGTGAGAGTGGGTGCAGTGAGTGTGGGTGCAGTGAGGGCGGGTGCAGTGAGAGCGGGTGCAGTGAGTGTGGGTGCAGTGAGTGTGGGTGCAGTGAGGGCGGGTGCAGTGAGTGTGAGTGCAGTGAGTGTGGGTGCAGTGAGAGCGGGTGCAGTGAGTGTGGGTGCAGTGAGAGCGGGTGCAGTGAGTGTGGGTGCAGTGAGTGTGGGTGCAGTGAGGGCGGGTGCAGTGAGTGTGAGTGCAGTGAGAGTGGGTGCAGTGAGTGTGGGTGCAGTGAGAGCGGGTGCAGTGAGTGTGGGTGCAGTGAGAGCGCGTGCAGTGGGTGTGGGTGCAGTGAGAGCGAGTGCAGTGAGAGCGGGTGCAGTGGGTGTGGGTGCAGTGAGAGCGGGGGCAGTGGGTGTGGGTGCAGTGAGTGCGGGTGCAGTGGATGTGGGTGCAGTGAGAGCGGGTGCAGTGAGTGCGGGTGCAGTGGGAGTGGGTGCAGTGAGAGCGGGTGCAGTGGGTGTGGGTGCAGTGAGAGCGGGTGCAGTGAGTGTGGGTGCAGTGAGCGCGGGTGCAGTGGGCGTGGGTGCAGTGAGAGCGGGTGCAGTGAGTGTGGGTGCAGTGAGAGCGGGTGCAGTGAGTGTGGGTGCAGTGAGTGCGGGTGCAGTGGGTGTGGGTGCAGTGAGAGCGGGTGAAGTGGGTGTGGGTGCAGTGAGAGCGGGTGCAGTGAGTGTGGGTGCAGTGAGAGCGGGTGCAGTGAGTGTGGGTGCAGTGAGAGCGGGTGCAGTGCGTGTGGCTGCAGTGAGAGCGGGTGCAGTGAGTGTGGGTGCAGTGAATGTGGGAGCAGTGAGAGCGGATGCAGTGCGTGTGGCTGCAGTGAGAGCGGGTGCAGTGAGTGTGGGTGCAGTGAGAGCGGGTGCAGTGAGTGTGTTTGCAGTGAATGTGGGAGCAGTGAGAGCGGATGCAGTGAGTGTGGGTGCAGTGAGAGCGGGTGCAGTGAGTGTGTTTGCAGTGAATGTGGGAGCAGTGAGAGCGGATGCAGTGCGTGTGGCTGCAGTGAGAGCGGGTGCAGTGAGTGTGGGTGCAGTGAGAGCGGGTGCAGTGAGTGTGTTTGCAGTGAATGTGGGAGCAGTGAGAGCGGATGCAGTGAGTGTGGGTGCAGTGAGAGCGGGTGCAGTGAGTGTGGGTGCAGTGAGAGCGGGTGCAGTGAGTGTGGGTGCAGTGAGAGCGGGTGCAGTGGGTGTGGGTGCAGTGAGAGCGGGTGCAGTGAGAGCGGGTGCAGTGAGTGCGGGTGCAGTGAGAGCGGGTGCAGTGAATGTGGGTGCAGTGAGTGTGAGTGCAGTGAGAGTGGGTGCAGTGAGAGCGGGTGCAGTGAGTGTGGGTGCAGTGAGAGCGGGTGCAGTGAGTGTGGGTGCAGTGAGTGTGGGTGCAGTGAGGGCGGGTGCAGTGAGTGTGAGTGCAGTGAGAGTGGGTGCAGTGAGTGTGGGTGCAGTGAGAGCGGGTGCAGTGAGTGTGGGTGCAGTGAGAGCGCGTGCAGTGGGTGTGGGTGCAGTGAGAGCGAGTGCAGTGAGAGCGGGTGCAGTGGGTGTGGGTGCAGTGAGAGCGGGGGCAGTGAGAGCGAGTGCAGTGAGAGCGGGCGCAGTGGGTGTGGGTGCAGTGAGAGCGGGGGCAGTGGGTGTGGGTGCAGTGAGTGCGGGTGCAGTGGGTGTGGGTGCAGTGAGAGCGGGTGCAGTGAGTGTGGGTGCAGTGAGAGCGGGTGCAGTGAGTGTGGGTGCAGTGAGTGCGGGTGCAGTGGATGTGGGTGCAGTGAGAGCGGGTGCAGTGAGTGCGGGTGCAGTGGATGTGGGTGCAGTGAGAGCGGGTGCAGTGGGTGTGGGTGCAGTGAGAGCGGGTGCAGTGAGTGTGGGTGCAGTGAGCGCGGGTGCAGTGGGCGTGGGTGCAGTGAGAGCGGGTGCAGTGAGTGTGGGTGCAGTGAGAGCGGGTGCAGTGAGTGTGGGTGCAGTGAGTGCGGGTGCAGTGGGTGTGGGTGCAGTGAGAGCGGGTGAAGTGGGTGTGGGTGCAGTGAGAGCGGGTGCAGTGAGTGTGGGTGCAGTGAGAGCGGGTGCAGTGAGTGTGGGTGCAGTGAGAGCGGGTGCAGTGCGTGTGGCTGCAGTGAGAGCGGGTGCAGTGAGTGTGGGTGCAGTGAGAGCGGGTGCAGTGAGTGTGTTTGCAGTGAATGTGGGAGCAGTGAGAGCGGATGCAGTGCGTGTGGCTGCAGTGAGAGCGGGTGCAGTGAGTGTGGGTGCAGTGAGAGCGGGTGCAGTGAGTGTGTTTGCAGTGAATGTGGGAGCAGTGAGAGCGGATGCAGTGAGTGTGGGTGCAGTGAGAGCGGGTGCAGTGAGTAGGTGTGCAGTGAGTGTGGGAGCAGTGAGAGCGGCTGCAGTGAGTGTGGGAGCAGTGAGAGCGGGTGCAGAGTTGCTCTATTGTTATTAAAAATAACAATTCCATTTCTACAAAGTCTCATCAAATGAATGCAGCATGAATTTGCTGTATACATTACCGTGGCACACATTTTCTGAAATCTAATATTAGTAGTCATTAGGGAGTCCAAAGAGATTAACTAATACTAGTCTTGGAATCACTCTTCTCTGCCCCAAACCGAATGTAAAATGCAATCATATTATGGTTACTACTACCTAGGGATGGCTTTGTACCAGGTCTAGTGTAAGTTCTAGTGTAAGTTGCTCTCTTGTTGGCTCTGGAACATGATGTTCTAGGACACTATCCCGGAAACGTTCAATGTACTCCTATCGAGTAGGCCGACTTCCTGGAAGTGGAAGTAGATGCGTCGTCGTCGTCGTCGTCGTCGTCGTCGTCGTCGTCGTCGTCGTCGTCGTCGTCGTCGTCGTCGTCGTCGTCGTCGTCGTCGTCGTCGTCGTCGTCGTCGTCGTCGTCGTCGTCGTCGTCGTCGTCGTCGTCGTCGTCGTCGTCGTCGTCGTCGTCGTCGTCGTCGTCGTCGTCGTCGTCGTCGTCGTCGTCGTCGTCGTCGTCGTCGTCGTCGTCGTCGTCGTCGTCGTCGTCGTCGTCGTCGTCGTCGTCGTCGTCGTCGTCGTCGTCGTCGTCGTCGTCGTCGTCGTCGTCGTCGTCGTCGTCGTCGTCGTCGTCGTCGTCGTCGTCGTCGTCGTCGTCGTCGTCGTCGTCGTCGTCGTCGTCGTCGTCGTCGTCGTCGTCGTCGTCGTCGTCGTCGTCGTCGTCGTCGTCGTCGTCGTCGTCGTCGTCGTCGTCGTCGTCGTCGTCGTCGTCGTCGTCGTCGTCGTCGTCGTCGTCGTCGTCGTCGTCGTCGTCGTCGTCGTCGTCGTCGTCGTCGTCGTCGTCGTCGTCGTCGTCGTCGTCGTCGTCGTCGTCGTCGTCGTCGTCGTCGTCGTCGTCGTCGTCGTCGTCGTCGTCGTCGTCGTCGTCGTCGTCGTCGTCGTCGTCGTCGTCGTCGTCGTCGTCGTCGTCGTCGTCGTCGTCGTCGTCGTCGTCGTCGTCGTCGTCGTCGTCGTCGTCGTCGTCGTCGTCGTCGTCGTCGTCGTCGTCGTCGTCGTCGTCGTCGTCGTCGTCGTCGTCGTCGTCGTCGTCGTCGTCGTCGTCGTCGTCGTCGTCGTCGTCGTCGTCGTCGTCGTCGTCGTCGTCGTCGTCGTCGTCGTCGTCGTCGTCGTCGTCGTCGTCGTCGTCGTCGTCGTCGTCGTCGTCGTCGTCGTCGTCGTCGTCGTCGTCGTCGTCGTCGTCGTCGTCGTCGTCGTCGTCGTCGTCGTCGTCGTCGTCGTCGTCGTCGTCGTCGTCGTCGTCGTCGTCGTCGTCGTCGTCGTCGTCGTCGTCGTCGTCGTCGTCGTCGTCGTCGTCGTCGTCGTCGTCGTCGTCGTCGTCGTCGTCGTCGTCGTCGTCGTCGTCGTCGTCGTCGTCGTCGTCGTCGTCGTCGTCGTCGTCGTCGTCGTCGTCGTCGTCGTCGTCGTCGTCGTCGTCGTCGTCGTCGTCGTCGTCGTCGTCGTCGTCGTCGTCGTCGTCGTCGTCGTCGTCGTCGTCGTCTTCTGCGTCTTCTTCTTCGTCTTCTGCGTCTTCTTCTTCATCTTCTGCGTCTTCTTCTTCATCTTCTGCGTCTTCTTCTTCATCTTCTGCGTCTTCTTCTTC